>NC_036847.1:0-53090 GCF_002910315.2 Salvelinus sp. IW2-2015
TGTAATGGATTAAAGTATGGATTACCCAATTATTAGTCTCTGCCTGCAAATCGTCCTCTAAAGGGAAGGCTATATATATCCTATAGAACTTAGTGATGGGCATTCTGGCTCTTTTCAGTGAGCCGGCTCGTTCGTCTCAGCTCACCAAAAAGAGCCGGCTCTTTTGGCTACCAAACGGCTCTTAAAAAAATGTGTTTGGTATTTTTTCAAGTCAAATAGTTTGCGATAGTTTTGATTATGAGTGGTGTTTAAAACAATTGTAATTAAATTATTAAATGAAATCATACTCTACCTTAACCACAATGTATTTAACAATGCATTGGTTTGTTATGAAAAGAATGCTATTAACATTTGCATTTAAAGTATAACTTTTTAATGTATATAAACAAAGTGCATATAAATCTAACCATTCAAAATGATACAATCTGAACAGCATAATAGAATATTACACCATGTCAAAGAAAATAAATAACAATTTGCAAAACTGCAGCATCCCACTTAAAAAATTAAATCTTTTCTCTTTTCTCTCTTTATTGCCATGTTATAACAGCAACACACAGCAATGGTGACCATATTTTCCTTTTATGAGAGATTTGCATTCAGAACGAAAGCTGGCCTCACTTTCAAGGGGCTGATGCGTTTCTTCTCTCAGTATTATTTGTCCATTTTCAAGAAGACCCTCTCAGAGGGAACGGATGTGGCACTATGCAGAGTCTCCCTGTCATGATTTAGTAAGCTGTGGGTAGACAGAGGCCTTGTTCTCCACCTCCTCAGAGGATCCTCCAAATATGACCGACTCCATTGTGGTTCTGATGACGATTCCTTCGTGCTGCATCCCAGTTGCTCTCTCGTCAACAGCATCCAAACAACAGACATTGTTGGCACTACTGCTGGTGCTTCTGCTCCATCTGCTCCCTCTTCTTCCTGTTGCCTGGTGCCTGAGCCAGCTGACTGCTGGGGCTTGTCCTCCGCTGCTGAGGTTATTCTTTTAAAGAGCCTCAATCAATCGCTCTGCATTCACTGATCTGAGGTATGTCTGTCGCTGAACTCAAAGCAGTCCAGAAGACAGCTAGACATCGAAAAATATTCAATGAAGTGACATGTAAGAAGTGGTTACCCTTGATGTCCAGCAGTCAGTGGTAAGACAAACTGCAGTAGCTTTTTGGACTTCATCRCGCACTGAAGCCTGTGTGCTCTCATACAGTTGTGGATTAAGTGATTTTGAAAGAGTTTTCGTGCTTGGAATTGTGTACATTGGATTTAGACTATTTCTATAATTTCTAAAACCTCTGTCCTCCACGATCGAAAATGMCTGGAAATCGGTTGCAATCATTTTAGCCAATGCAATATCAATTTGGCCTTGTTTTTCTACAGACATAGACTTTGGCATAAACTGGTCCATAGAAGACTGCGTTGCTGTGGGTCGCGGAGTAGGTCTAGTCGACTGAGTGGATACATCTGTGTGTAGGTGCTGGCTCCACCACTATCACTAGCAGGCCCGCTACTTTCTCGCTAAAGCTAGCTTCACAGTTGGGTGCACAGTTCACATATGCCAGTGTAGGTTGTGCGTAGAACCGGCTTTATATAAGATTTTGTTTTGACAAATTCTACATTATTAAAATGCATCCAAATGCTACTGTGCTTCCGACTCATTTTCCAGCTGTTGTTTTCACAGCTGTCCTTCCTCTCTCTCCTCGGCTGCTAAGTGTGTGACTGTGAGTGAGTTGGCTCTGCCCTCCCTCACGCATCTTTGGTTCATTGGTTGACACTGCATGTCTGATTGACAGGAACAACAAGTGAGGCTGTTAGTCTGAGCAGACAGTCAGAACGAATGTGTGTGCGCTTGAGCATTTAGGCCTATATTATTTTATAAWTTTTTTCGTTCTTTGAATTAGTTAATTCTATTGATTTAAATCTTTTGATTATTCATATCTAAAAATAAAAAATAAATTATAAATAGATTCGGCTCTTCTGATATGCGAGCCGGCTCCCAACGTTCACCTACAAGACCCGGCTCTTAGAGCATCACTAATAGAACTATGCAAAACGTAGCAAGTTTCATTGCCGTCATTCTTGCTGCCTCCAGTTCAGTAGTCATGCTGTACCTACGAGATCAGGTGCGCGTGTGGTCTCAATTAAATAGAGTAGGCTACAGTTTATGTATACATGGCGGAGAAGCACGGGACAGTTATCTTTCCAAGGAAATGTACTTCCTAAATACGCCTATGATTAGGCTATAGTTTACTACATTCCCTAGAAATAGGCTTAAACATTGATACCCCATATTTCTCTGTCTGAAAATCTTCCCACTCATAAAAGGTAGGCTATAAAAATAGCTCAAGAGAAAGTGCAATTGTCTCCAACTCTGCTCTTTCAAACTACATCTAGCATATTGGCTGATATAGCCCAGTAATACAATATAAGGGCCATGTGAGAATCTCTGGTAATTTAACCTATTTCTTAAGTTATACTTACAATGACAATACAACTCACATTGCACTGAAAAAACGTCAGAATATCAATCTTCGATCCTTTGGCCGATGGTTACATCATTTGATTCAGGTTTAGAACAGGGCTCCGGGCAGCCGAGCGGAAATGGAGGAAAACTCGCCTCCCTGCGGACCTGGCATCCTTTCACTCCCTCCTCTCTACATTCTCCTCTTCTGTCTCTGCTGCTAAAGCCACTTTCTACCACTCTAAATTCCAAGCATCTGCCTCTAACCCTAGGAAGCTCTTTGCCACCTTCTCCTCCCTCCTGAATCCTNGATATCATAAGGTGAATGCACCAACTTGTAAGTCGCTCTGGATAAGAGCGTCTGCTAAATGACTTAAATGTAATGTAAATGTTTAGTTTGATTGAGGCAAAAATAATAGCTAATGTAAGCCAACTTTTGGTCTGCACTCTTATCAACTGGGGAAGCTTGCCAGGTTAATTTACTTCTGAAACATGACAAAACAAAAGCTCCGAAATATGTCCATACAAACACCTGCTGTTAGATGGTAATAATAGCCATCTGACAGATAATTAGAGGCAAGAGCTGACCTGGCTGTGGTAGCTACTTACCAGCTTAACTTATTCAATCACCTCAGTCGAGAGGGGATGAAACATTAGCTACCTTTACATGTTAGTTAAAACACTAGCTCAGCACTGCGAATAAACACTAGTGAATGTTTTCCCCCTGTTAAGTTAGGCAGCAGTTACCTCGCCAGCAATCACGCAACTAAAGAGCCAGCCTTCCAGAAGCTTTGCCTTCACACAGCCTGTCAGTCCGCTCTGTGGTGTCCGTGTGGTCCTAAATCCAAGTCTCTTAAACACTCCAAACAGCCTACCCGACCACTCGGAGATGTCCGCATGATCCTAAAGCACACCAGTGCTTTGTTTTATATCACATTCCAATGATAAAACTGGGGCGGACAAAATGCAATTACAGAATGTAGGGGGGGGGGACATATCCCCCCATGTCCCCAGTGAAAGTTGTGCCTCTGGTGCCAGCTACTGACAAAAAACGCTAACCTGCTCATATTGACACTGGTGCGTGTTCAGCATTTTCAGGTGGGTTCATTTGGTCATAGATAGCACATCAAGCTCCAAACTGAAACCACAACTTCCCCATCTGCTGAAGAGCAAAAAGTCTGTGATGAGTTTATTCATATAATCAAAGACCATGCATCACCCAATAAGAGAATATACGTGCTACAGTGTTTACATATTGACCAGTTTGAGGTGGGACAAAGCCTGTCCCTTAGCTAAGCTAATTGTCACATACATTGATTGGATCAACACACGGATGAAGTACAATCAGTGTGTGACGCCAAGTGATGCAGAATGCCCAGCGTCTCCACATCATCAACTGGCTAACATAATTGCCTCTGCTAGGTATTGCTGTGGACACCGTAGACATAAAGTGCATACCTTTGGCGAGTTAGATAAGTAGCTAGCTAGCTAACAGTCGTCATGAATTAAACACTTGTTAAATCTCTGAAAGGGGTAACATTGCAAAGGCGTGTTTTGATATGCTTGTGTAATGTATTTTTGGGTTTACCAAACCAAGTCAGCTAATGTGCTAACTAGCACAATTTACAGCTGTTGTAACATTATTTCAGTATAGTTGATAACACAAAATCTAAAAATAGCTGTAAGTTAACGGTTACCCTTATTATTTAATTGATTCTCCCCGTAAGCCACTTGTGTGGTTTCTTTTAAATGAGTGCAGCTAGCTAGACTGATGTCTTGCTCTGTAGCTCGAGTCAATGTGGTCGTCAATAGTCTATACAGCCACAAAGTCATAAACCCCGCTAATTTCTAAAAAGTATCTTCTTAAAATGTGATTTTACACCTAACCTTAACCACACTGCTAACCTTATGCCTAATAGTAAAACCTTAAATTAAGACAGAAAAGCAGATTTTTGTTTTCATTAATTTTTACAATATAGACTATTTTTACTTTGTGGCTTTGTGGAATCTAGTGGAAACCCTTCAATGTTGCCCCAGGCTGCAGCAAAACTAGTCAGGCTATTCAGATGACCAACCAAATTCTTGTGTGGGGTTGATGGGAATTTATACTGAACAAAAATATCAACGCAACATGCAACAATTTCAAAGATTTTACTAAATTACAGTTCATATAATGAAATCAGTCAATTGAAAGAAATACATTAGGTACTTATCTATGGGTTTCACATGACTGGGCAGGGGCGCACCCACTGGGGAGCCAGGCCCAGCCAATCAGAATGAGTTTTTCCCCACAAAAGGGCTTTATTACAGACAGAAATACTCCTCAGCAGTATTTGCAGGAATTGAGTGTGTTGGACCTGCAGAGTCAAGAGGAAGGGCAGATGTCTGGCCCCCTAGTAACCTCCATAGCAACKTATCAGAACACAGGTCAGGAAGAGTTTGAGAGGCAGGTTTATGGCACCCCCTAGGCTCTCAGGCTCCGGTTGTGGGGGATGGGAAGTGGAGTGTGCAGTTCAGAGTTGTGAGGTGCTGATAACAGTCAKCGGCAGGGAATTTGTAAAAACCACAACATTTATTAATAGGGACATTTTAGGTGTGCAGCAGATATTTTTTTTTTATCCCAACAAGGTGTGCCACCATTAAAAAAAGGTTGGGAACCACTGAAATAGAGTACAGTACAATACAGTAAACTCAACTCTAGTGTGCTCTACTGGGTACTGTACTGATTATTGGCCCAGCGTCTTCCGGGTTAGGGTTGGGCCGGGGTAGGCCGTCATTGTAAATAAGAATTTGTTCTTAACTGACTGTCCTAGTTAAATAAATGTGAAATACAATTTTTTGAAAATACCAGTTGGATGGATTCATGTGATTTGAACTCAATGAAAAACACAGATTGGCTAATGGCCGACAAGCTGTCTCTCAACCATAAACTAGAAGTACAGCTAACATGCTTGTAAACAAATTYTAGAATTCAAAAACCACATTAATAGATTGCTTTTTATAAATAATGTTTTGTTGTTAAATTTAACTYTCGTAAATAATGTTACAGAGGCCATTTCCTTGGTAGGTGATGTCAGAGGTCACCATGAGGGAGAAGTGAGTGCTCAGGATGATAGACGAGTTTCCCACTTGTAATTAAAGGTTTGAGGGCCATTCAAGTGGATTTTTCCCAYTCAAATGRGGTAAATTCCCACTTTCCACTTGGATACGAACGCACCACGACACTGCTTCCTTCAGTGCCAGATGGGCACTTGTGACTCATAAAGAGGGCTTGTCTGTAGCACAGTATCATCTCCCACTCCGGTGTAATGTGATGGGCTGTCACTGTCACTGTTAAGCGTGCATTGGCCAATTAACTGAAAACTTCAGCTTTGGTTTGCTTATATAGAGTGGGTACTACCTGTTTGCTGAAATGGGTGCAAAACGGGAAGTTCGTAACATGGCTAGAGCACTCTCACAAGGTGCTGAAACCCCATATTCTCAAAAACCGAGAATGGGGACATATCCACTATAKATCAAAGACTGTAAACAAAATATAAACATAGCCTACCTATCGCTCTTGTAATTTCTTTGGCCCGGTCAGAATCAGCTGCCAAGGCCTTCTTGAATGCGGAGGGGAAGAATATGTTGTGTAGTTCTTTCTTTGCATTTCCTTCTTGCTCCAGTGTACTGGGGTGATGTTGGTGTACATTTGTCCACATATTTGAGGTGTTGGCAGCTACATAGGCTATTCTTGTTGAGTATGGCGACATACTGTATCCATCGCCTTTGTAATCTACTGGGAAGCCAAAAAAAAATCCCCAAGCTAGAGACTTAAACAGTGATGCAGGATCCTCCAATTCTGGTTTATTGACCCCACCACTCGGCATCATACAGAACTAGTTCCCAGCTGCGTTTCACAAAAGGACATTTTGAAATAAGCCAATTAAGATTAGAATTTTTATTAAAATGTGACTTTAGTTGTTTTAACAGAATAGTCTGAATTTGTATTTATTTTTTATTTTACCTTTATTTAACTAGGCAAGTCAGTTAAGAACAAATTCTTATTTTGATTTTCATCATACAGTAGGATACTACGTATTTTATCATATTATTATACCTTTATTTCAAACAAGGAACACAGACTGAGACCAAGGTCTCTTTTACAGCTGGGCCCTGCGTATACATGTCTACACATACAGTTTAGGTACAATGATTATGAAACTACACAAGACAAACAAAACGATCACAGATAACACCAAGAAAATACAGCAGCAGATTGTTACATTTACACATAGGTTATTCCCCTAAAAGCACAAGAACTTGCATTACCCAAAGCAGTTACAAGCAATACAAAAATAAAAATCCTCCAATACATTTTTAAAATGGGCAAGGGGGACAAGAGTCTCAAGTTTAAGTTTAGTCTGCAGGATATTCCATAAGCAAGGAGCATAACAGGAAAAGGCAGCCATACCCAACTCTGTGGAAATCGCATGGGCCTCAAGTGTAATCCATGCTTGAGACCTGGTTTAGGAATTTTAATTCTAATATTGATGAGTGATGATAAATAAGAAGGTTGTTTATTCAGAAGTGCTTTATAGACAAACACGAGAGCATGTTGTTCTCGTKTCATGGACAGCGAAGTCCAACCCACATTTTGATTTGGTTATGTTATGAGTTCTGTAGCTACCACCCGTAATAAACCTAAGTGCGCAATGATAAGTAGCATCCAGTGATTAAGTGTGGATGTCGTAAGCATGCATGTATATAATATCCCCATAATCTATAACAGACACAAAAGTAGCTTGCACAATTTGTCTTCTATTTGTGGAGGACAAACATGTCCTGTTTCTATAGAGGAATTTTTTGCCGTTTGTAAAGTTTGTCAACGTGCATTTTAAAAGACAGAGATATGGCTGGATGATAAACTAAGTATTTATATGCAGAGACCTGATTATTTTGATAGCCATCCAAGCCCGAAAGTGCAAGTGGTTTTTCAACCAACCAACCAATTTAAAACACATTTCAGCTGTAAAAAAAGACCCTTGTAATATCTTAAAATCTGTCTCCAATTGTGATAATGCTTGGTCAGCCATTGAAGCGATAGAGTACATGACAGTGTCATCAGCATATAAATTAATTTTACATTTTCTTATCTCATCACAGATATTGTTTATGTAGAGAGTGAACAATAATGGACCAGGTATCAAACCTTGTGGGACCCCTTTAACCAACTCCAATGGCCCCGACTGGATGCAGTCGACTCTAACAGCCTGACTTCTATCCTTTAGATAGTCATGAAACCAACGACAGGCATCCGATCCCAGTCCTATTAACAACAGCTTACCCAAAAGTATCGCATGGTCTACAGTGTCAAAAGCTTTAGACAAATCTATGAACAAGGGGGCACAGTACTTTCAATTATCTAGGGCATTAGTAATATAATTTACAACACGTTCAGTGGCCGTAGTGGTACTGTGTTTAGGTCTGAAGCCAGATTGATTGCTAGAAAGAGTATTGTTAACAGTTTAAAAAATATTGTAGTTGCCTATTCACCAATAACTCTAGAATTTTAGTCAAACAGGAGAGCTTAGAGATGGGCCGATAATTATRCAATTCACTACCATCACCTCCCTTGAGGAGTGGTAAAACAAAAGCTGTTTTCCAAGCTTTAYGAATCTTACCTACGACTAATGTTTGATTAAAGACATGCGTCACTGCACTAGCAATAATAGGTGTCGCACACTTGAGTAAATATGGATACAGATTGTCAGCACCTAATGATTTCTTAGAATCTATAGCAGATAGTGCAGATAAGATCTCATCTTCTGTGACTTTTTGAAAATTAAAAACCGGCTTACTGTTTTCCACATCAGCTGAAGGCCGAGGGGCTGAAACAATAGACCGGTCAGGATCATGTTGGCCATTTTTTATTTCAAAAAGAAAACCAGCGGAAATAAAATGCTTAATAAAAACATCACACATTTCAGTTTGGTCACTGATGATCCCAGATTCCGATGTAATTTGCTTCGGCAGGGAAGTCAAGGAGTTTCCTCATTTAAGTGAGTTAACTTCTCACGAGTCACAAACCCGGATCCGGGATCCCCCATCAAAAAAGCTGACTAGCATAGCCTAGCCTAACGCGACAGGGATATCATATAATATAATTTTCATGAAATCACAAGTCCAAGACACCAAATGAAAGATAAACATCTTGTGAATCCAGCCATCATTTTCATTTTTAAAATGTTTTACAGCGAAAACACAATATGTATTTCTATTAGCTTAACGCACGATAGCAAAAGACTCAACCGCATATATTTTCACATTTTTTTACCGCATAGGTAGCTATCACAAATTCGACCAAATAAAGATATAAATAGTCACTAACCAAGAAACAACTTCATCAGATGACAGTCTTATAACAGATTTATTGTATAGCATATGTTTGTGTTCGAAAAATGTGCATATTTCAGGTATAAATCATAGTTTTACATTGCAGCCACCATCACAAATCTCACCAAAGCAGCTAGAATAACTACAGAGACCAAACGTGAAATACCTAAATACTCATCATAAAACATTTATGAAAAATACATGGTGTACAGCAAATGAAAGACAAACATCTTGTGAATCCAGCCAATATTTCAGATTTTTTAGTGTTTTACAGCGAAAACACAATATAGCATTATATTAGCTTACTACAATAGCCAACCACACAACAGCATTCATTCAACGCAACGGTAGCGATAGCGAAAAAACAGCAAAAGTTATACATTTATTCACTAACCTTCACAATCTTCATCAGATGACAGTCCTATAACATAATATTACACAATACATATATGGTTGTTCGAAAATGTGCATATTTAGCGGCACAAATCGTGGTTTTACAATGTGAATACGTAGTCAAAATGCAAAAATATTGTCTGGAGAAATCTTGGAGAAGCACCTAATCTAATCAAATAACTAATCATATACTTTACTAAAAAATACATGTTGGACAGCAAATTAAAGATACACTAGTTCTTAATGCAACCGCTGTGTTAGATTTTTTAAAATAACTTTAGTACGACATACAGCTTACGTTATAGCGAGAGCGCCCAAAATCAGGGCGAAAAATACGACTACACATTTTCGACAGAAATACGAAATAACATCATAAATGGTTCCTACTTTTGATGAGCTTCCATCAGAATCTTGTACAAGGGGTCCTTTGTCCAGAATAATCGTTGTTTGGTTGTAGAATGTCCTCTTCATCTGTCGAATTAGCAACCAAAGCTAGCCATGTGGCGCAGGAGTGTCCAAACTCACCATAACGCAAAACAAAGAAATGCCGAAAATCGCAATAAACTGATATAACTGATATAAACTCGGTTTAAAATAACTACTTTATGATTAACACATATATCAAATAAAATCAGAGCCGGAGATATCTAACGTCTATAACGAAAGCTTTTCAGAACGCAATCCAGGGGTCCTTCTCGCGCCATGCTGAACAAAGGAAAGAGTGGTCACGTCATTCCAAGAGGTCTTGTTCGGCCTCAGATCAAGCTATACACCCCATTCCACCTCTCACTGCCTATTGACATCTAGTGGAAGGCGTATGCAGTGCATGTAGATCCATAGATTTCAGGCAAATTAATAGGTTGGCCCTGGAACAGAGCCCCCGATTTCAGATTTTTCACTTCCTGCCGGAAGTTTGCTGCAAAATGAGTTCTGTTTTACTCACAGATATAATTCAAACGGTTTTAGAAACTAGAGAGTGTTTTCTATCCAATAGTAATAATAATATGCATATTGTACGAGCAAGAATTGAGTACGAGGCAGTTTAATTTGGGAACGATTTTTTACAAAGTGAAAACAGCGCCCCCCTATTGACAAAAGTTTTCCCGAATTTAGAGGGATCACCAGCAGACTCTGTCATAGCATCAAGAAAATACCTAGATTTAACTTTTTATTCCTCAGGTCCATTTATTTCTCAATTGCCTAAAAAGCAGCCAACCAGTTTTCCTCGCCAAGGCCCATGCTTGATTGTCACGCCTGACCATAGAGAGCTTTTTATTTCTATGTGCTTATGTTCGGGGTGTGATTAAGGGTGGGTTATCGAGGTGAATTATATTTATTTGTTGGCCTGGTATGGTTCCCAATCAGAGGCAGCTGTTTATCGTTGTCTCTGATTGGGGATCATATTTAGGTAGCCATTTGCCCATTGTGCTTTGTGGGATCTTGTCTAGATATAGTTCCCTGAGCGCACTACTCTGAGCTTCACGTTTCGTTTGTTCACAAATTGTTTTTGTTCTTTAGTTTCTCTTCCAAATAAAAGGATGGAAACATACCACGCTGCATCCTGGTCCACTCCTTGTAACGATCGTGACATTGATTATTTTGCAGGAAAAGGAATTTCAAATCACAGGAGACCCAAGGATTAGGTCTGTCACGCCCTGGCTATAGAGAGGTTTTTTATTTTCTATTTTGGTTAGGCCAGGGTGTAGGGTGGACTAGGGTGGGCAGTCTATGTTCTTTTTTCTATGTTGTTGGTTTTCTATGTGTTTGGCCTGGTGTGGTTCCCCATCAGAGGCAGCTGTCTATCGTTGTCTCTGATTGGGAGCCATACTTAGGTAGCCTGTTTTCCCACTATGATTTGTGGGTAGTTGTTTTCTGTCTTTGTATTAGTTACCAGACGGAACTGTTTCGGTTGTTCTTTGTTTGTTTATTTTTGTATTTTAGTGTTCAGTGCATTTTAATAAAATGATGAACACTTACCACGCTGCACATTGGTCCGATCCTTCCTACTCCTCCTCAGACGAAGAGGAGATCCGTTACAAGGTCGATTTATTTATTTTTCAAAAGATTTACCGTAAGTCGCTTTAACGGGGCGTGTTTATCAGCCATGAAGGTAAAAATGTATGAAAAGAAAGAGAACTGGGTACATTATGCAGAACCCTAAAACTGGGTCCATTATGCAGTTTACGGATAAAAGCTCTGAGATATAAAGGTCATGGATAAAGGCTTGCTCTGAGAAGTGTTTATAGTTTCTCTTTAGAATTATACGGGGGCCAGGGTTTTTTAGCCTAGTATCTCTGGTACATGCAATAAGGCAGTGGTCACTGATGTCATTTGCAAATAACCCACTAGCTATATATTTGTGAGGTGTATTTGTTAAGATAAGGTCTATTAATGTASATTTTTGGGGGTCTTTTGGATTAGGACGGGTAGGTATAGTTATTAGTTGAGTAAGATTTAGTTCGTTACAAATGTCTTTTAATTTAAACGATGCTGGCATCAGCCAGTGCAGATTGAGATCTCCGATAATCAATAATTCAGAGTTTACAAAATTAGACATTAACTCAAACAATTTGCATAGAGCAGATACCAGAGCTGAGGGTGGGCGATAAAACTCACGCTAGCGTTAATAGTGCATTATGACCAAGGACCACATTTAGAACGAAGCATTCATACTGTTTCAGAACAGAAGTTGAAATGGACACTGACATCTAGGTTGCATTTAACATATATGGCAATACCTCCACCTCTACCCACTCTGTCTGCTCTGTAGATATTGTACCCAGCTAACAGAACARCTGAGTCTGGAAAAGAGACACAGAGCCAGGATTCAGATATAATCAATATGTCAGCATGTGATTGTGAGACCAGTATTTCAATCAAATCTAACTTTCGGATCAAGCTTCTAGCATTCAAATGAATAATTCCAAAGCCACTATTTCGAGAGCTCATATCAGACGGAGCTTTCAAGGTAATATTAGATGAGCGACGCTTCCTCGTGTAGCTACTGACAGGCCTGAGTGGGGTGGAGACGAGATTACTTCTAACAATACCCCTCTGCCTGTGCGAGGAAGTGGCAACACAGAACCTTGACAATAGTGTACAATAACAAAGTTAATCAAAAGTTTAATCCATGTTAGCAGCACCTGTAGAGATATTTAATGCTGGGAGGGGAGCAATGAGTATAGTCTGATGGGGAATCGACCAATTCCAAGTATCAACCCCCATGGCTATATATTGTCAATTCTCACATGCCCTGTATGAGGCTATKGTGAGAGCCAGGTTTGAGGAGAGAATGCATGCCCTGTATATGTTTATGTACATATTCATATTCATTCCTTTACACTTGTGTGTGTATAAGGTAGTTGTTGTGAAATTGTTAGGTTATATTACTGCCTAGTCGTCACTAGTTATCACAGCCACAAAGTCATAAACCCTGCCTATTTCTAAAATGTCTCTTCTTAAAATGTGATTTTGTTCCTAACTTTAACCACACAGAAAACCTTATACCTAACCCTTACCTTAAATTAAGACCAGAAAGCAAAAAAAGTCCATACATTTTTACAATATAGCCAATTTTGACTTTGTGGCAGTGGTAACTAGTGGAAACCGTTGTGCCTGTTGTCTGTATGCGAATCTGCCCTCTCATTGGCTAGAATGGTCCCACCTGATCTTGCCACCCCCTGACTGCCTTCCAGTTTTAAACCTTTTTTTTTCATTGTTAGAGCGGCCACTAGAGTATCTGGTCAATATAATAGATAATCTGTGATTACACCTAAAGGGTTATGCCTCATTACATGTTCATAACATCTTGTATATTTGTTTTCAAAAAGCATAGGAGTGGGAAAATTCCACTTGAACACCCAGCCAATTGGTAATTACTAGTGGGAAACTCGTCTATCATTTCTGAGRGTCACGCCCTGACCTTAGAGATCCTTGTTATTATCTATGTTTGGTTAGGTCAGGGTGTGATTTGGGTGGGCATTCTATGTTCTCTATTTCTTTGTGTTTGGCCGAGTGTGGTTCCCAATCAGAGGCAACTGTCTTTCATTGTCTCTGATTGGGGATCATACTTAGGCAGCCCTTTTTCCCTCCTTCTGTGTGGGATCTTGTCTTTGTTTGAGTGCATGTAGTTTGCACAACAAAGCTTTTCATTCGTTGTATTTTTTATTGTTTTTTCTTGGTGGAACATTTAAATAAAATAATGTACGCCTACCACGCTGCACCTTGGTCTCCTTCCGACGACAAACGTTACACTGAGCTCAGACTTCTCRTACATGCTGCAGCTGAACTTAAGTCACATTCTAAGGAAATTAATTTGATAACAGCATTTTCTGCAGGTAAATAAAACAAAACATTATTTATAAACAATCTATTAATATGGTTTTGGAAAACTATGTGTTTATGAGCATTATAGCTGTACTTTTAGTTKATGGTAAATGCAGCTTGTTTTCTATTAGCCAATCGTCGTTCTCAACGAGTTCAAAGCACGTGAACGCACATAACTTGTTTCTACCAGTTTACAAGTAGTATTTTCAGAGTTCCCCACTTGTTATGAACACAGCATTATAGCCAGTGGTTAAATAATATTTTATGCAAATAGTGGAACTGACTAAAGCTGTCTCCGGAGGAATAGGCCTAAATAAACTTAACTTCCAAAAATGTTCCTTAGTCCTATAGGGAAATATTAGTGAATAGAATTAAGGTAGTTCCTAAAYTGATAGAATGCTTGCTTTGTTATCCAACTGATCTTGTGTTCTTTGTATCATCCTGTGAACCATGTTCGTTGCTGCTRGAAGCTATATTTTCAKATTTTTTCCCATTATAAATGTAGAAACATATATATTTATCTTCTGACTTAGTAAACACTTAAAATGTAAGACCAAATAATAAATGGACTTTAAATTATCAAATTGTATTGGTCCACATTGTAACGGCTGTCCTCCTCCTCTTCATCCGAAAGAGGAGGAGCAGGGATTGAACCAAGTGCAGCGGGTTGTGAATACATAATGAATTTATTGACAAGACGAAAAAAAACGAACACGAACTCACTTGAAATGATACAAAAATAACAAACGAAGTAGGCTGACCTAAACATGAGAACTTACATAGACACGAAGAACGCAACGAAACAGGAACAGACTACATACAAACCGAAACAGTCCCGTGTGGTACGAAATAACATACAGACACGGAAGACAACCACCCACAAGGAACACTGTGAAACAACCTACCTAAATATGACTCTCAATTAGAGGAACGCCAAACACCTGCCTCTAATTGAGGCCATACCAGGCAACCCTTTAAACCAACATAGAAACAGACAACATAGAATGCCCACCCAAACTCACGTCCTGACCAACTAACACATACAACAAACTAACATAAATAGGTCAGGAACGTGACACACATACACATTTTCAGCAGATGTATTGCGGGGTAGCGAAATGCTTGTGTTCCTAGCTCCAACAGTGCAGTTAGTATCTAACAATTCTCAACAATACACACATTTACATTTACATTTAAGTCATTTTAGCAGAGACGCTCTTATCCAGAGCGACTTTACAAATTGGTGCATTCACCTTATGATATCCAGTGGAACAACCACTTTAACAATAGTGCATCTAACTCTTTTAAGGGGGTGGGGGGTTAGAAGGATTACTTTATCCTATCCTAGGTATTCCTTAAAGAGGTGGGGTTTCAAGTGTCTCCGGAAGTGGTGATGACTCCCGCTGACCTGGCGTCGTGAGGGAGTTTTTCCACCATTGGGGTGCCAGAGCAGCGAACACAGTTTTGATGGGCTGAGCGGGAACTGTACTTCCTCAGAGGTAGGGAGGCGAGCAGGCCAGAGGTGGATGAACGCAGTGCCCTTGTTTGGTGTAGGGCCTGATCAGAGCCTGAAGGTACGGAGGTGCCGTTCCCCTCACAGCTCCGTAGGCAAGCACCATGGTCTTGTAACGGATCGAGCTTCAAACTGGAAGCCAGTGAGAGAGCGGAGGAGCGTGGTGACGTGAGAGAACTAATCTTAACACAAATCTTAAAGTAAAATAATATAATTAATAAATATATAAATATTAAGACGAGCAAGTCGGAATGGCATTGACCTAAATACAGAAGATAGAATACAGTATATACACTATGAGATGAGTAAAGCAGTATGTAAACATTATTAAAGGACTAGTGTTTCAATTATTAAAGTGGCCAGTGATTCCATGTCTATGTCTATAGGGCAGCAGCCCTAAGGTGCAGGTTTGAGTAACCGGCTAGTGATGGTGTCACACCCTGACCTTAGATATCTCTGTTTTTCTATGTGTTTTGGTTTGGTCAGGGTGTGACTAGGGTGGGTACTCTCGTTTTTGTATGTCTAGGGTTTATGTATGTCATCTAGGGTTTTTGTATTTCATCTAGGTTTTGTATGTTTATGTTGGCCTGATATGGTTCCCAATCAGAGACAGCTTGTCACGATCGTCATAATGTGGAAGAGAGGAGGACCAAAGCGCAGCGTGGTTTGAATACATTCTTCTATTTACTGAAGAACACTTAAATAAAACTTGCAAAACAAAACGAATAAGACGAACGTGACCGCTATATAAACAATGTGCTAACATGCAACATAACATAGACAATAACCCACAAAATACCCAATGAATATGGCTGCCTAAATATGGTTCCCAATCAGAGACAATGATAAAACAGCTGCCTCTAATTGAGAACCAATCAGACAACAATAGACATACAAAACACCTAGACTAGACAACGCCCCATAAACATACAAAACCCCTAGACTAGACAAAACACATAAATCCCCCATGTCACACCCTGACCTAACCAAAATAATAAAGAAACAAAGATAACTAAGGCCAGGGCGTGACAGTACCCCCCCCCCCCCCCCCCCCCCCTAAAGGTGCGGACTCCCGGCCGCAAAACCTGACACAGAAGGGAGGGTCCGGGTGGCCTTTCTTACGGCGGCGGCTCGGGTGCGGGACGTGGACCCCACTTCCACCATAGTCATATTACCCGCTTTGGTGCGCCTCTGGAGTTGGGATCCTCGCAGCGGGGCCCGGACTGAAGACCATTGTAGAGAGCGCCACTGGACGGAGGGCAGCTCCGGACTGATGTGTAGCTCCGGACTGAGGGGTAGCTCAGGACTGAGGGGCAGCTCCGGACTGAAGGGCAGCTCCGGACTGACGTGGCAGCTCCGGACTGAGGGGCAGCTCAGGACTGAGGGGGAAGTCAGGACTGAGGGGCAGGGCAGACAACGGCGGCTCAGACGGCGCTGGGCAGACGGGCGGCTCAGACGGTGCTGGGCAGACTGGCGGCTCAGACGGGCGCCGGGCAGACGTCAGCTCAGGCTTGCCGAGGCGCACTGAGGCCTGGTGCGTGGTGCCGGAACTGGTGGTACCGGGCTGGGGACACGCACCACTGGGCGAGTGCGGGGAGCAGGAACAGGGCATACTGGACCCTGGAGGCGCACAGGAAGCCTGGCGTGCGTGTGTTGGCACTGGTGTACTGGATAGACCGGACCGTGAAGACGCACTGGAGGTCTCGAGCTAATGGCCTGCACAACCCGTCCTGGCTGGATGGTAACTCTAGCTCGGCACGTGCGGGGCGCAGACACAGGACGCACTGGGCTGTGGAGACATACGGGAGACACAGTGCGCAACGCCGGCGCAGGATACCTGACACGAGGAGTGGCTGTCTGAAGAGCAGGGCTGGCACCATCTTCCCTGGCTGGATCCTCACCCTAGCTCGGCAGATACGGGAGCTGGGATGTAGCGCACCGGGCTAAGCACGCGTACTGGAGACACGTGTGTTCTACCCGCATCACACGGTGCCTGACCAGTATGACGCTCTCTCTCTCCATAGTAAGCACGGGGAGTTGGCGCAGGTCTCTTACCTGGCTTCGCCACACTCCCCGTGTGCCCCCCCAATACATTTTTGGGGCTGCCTCTCGGGCTTCCTACCGCGCCGCCGTGCTCGTTTTTGCCAACTCCATTCTCCTGTAACCCTCCTCGCACTGCTCCAGCGAATCCCAGGCGGGCTCCGGCACTCTCCCTGGTCGACCGCCCACCTGTCTATCTCTTCCCAAGTTGTATAGTCCAGATTCTGCTCCCATGTCCAGAAATCCTGACATCGCTGCCTCTCCTGCTCCTGCCCGTACCACGCTGCTTGGTCCTATTTTGGTGGTATCTGTCACGATCGTCATAATGTGGAGAGAGGAGGACCAAAGCGCAGCGTGGTTTGAATACATTCTTCTATTTACTGAAGAACACTTAAACAAACTTGCAAAACAAAACGAATAAGACGAACGTGACTGCTATATAAACAATGGCTAACATGCAACTTAACATAGACAATAACCCACTAAATACCCAATGAATATGGCTGCCTAAATATGGTTCCCAATCAGAGACAATGATAAACAGCTGCCTCTAATTGAGAACCAATCTAGGCAACCATAGACATACAAACACACTAGACTAGAGAACGCCCCATAAACATACAAAACCCCTAGACTAGACAAAACACATAAACCCCATGTCACACCCTGAACTAACCAAAATAATAAAGAAAACAAAGAATAACTAAGGCCAGGGCGTGACACAGCTGTTTATCGTTGTCTCTGATTGGGATCATATTTAGGTAGCCATTTTCCCCGTTGTCAGTTGTAGGATCTTGACTATGTTTAGTTGCCTGTCTGCACTATTTTTGTATAGCTTCAAGTTTCGTTTGTGCTTTATTGTTTTGTTTTGGAGAGTTTTCCGTTTATTCAAAATATGTGGAACTCTACTCACGCTGCGCCTTGGTCCGATCATTACGACGAACGTGACAGAAGATCCCACCAAAAATGAACCAAGCAGAGTGTACAGGAGAAGTGGACTTGGGAGGAAATCCTGGAGGGAAAAGGACCCTGGACGCAGGCCAGCGTGTCATCAGCCCGGTACCACCAGTGCCGGCACCACGCATCAGGCCTCCAGTGCGCCTCCACAGTCCAGTACGCCGTTCTTCTTCCCCACACTTGCCTTGAGGTGCATGTCATCAGCCCGTACCACCAGTGCCGTACCACGCATCAGGCCTCCAGTGCGCCTCCACAGTCCAGAGCTTCCGGCGACAGTTCCCAGTCCAGAGCTTCCGGCGACAGTTGCCAGTCCAGAGCTTCCGGCAACTTTTCACAGTCCAGAGCTTCCGGCGACTTTTCACAGTCCAGAGCTTCCGGCGAATTTTCACAGTCCAGAGCTTCCGGCGACGTTTCACAGTCCGGAACCTCCAACGACGGACCACAGTTCGGAACCTCCAACGACGATCCACTGTCCGGAACCTCCTGAGACGATCCACGGTCCGGAACCTCCTGAGACGGTCCATGGTCCGGAACCTCCTGAGACGGTCCACGGTCCGGAACCTCCTGAGACGGTCCGGAGCCTCCAGCGACGGTCCCCTGTCCGGGGTCTCCAGCGACGTTCCCATTCTGGGTCTTCAGCGATGACCCCAGTCCGGGGCCTCTAGCGACGAGCTGCAGTCTAGAGTCTTCAGCGACGAGCTGCAGTCCAGATTTCTCGCGATGATCCACGTTCGTTCCACAAAAGCGGAGGATCAGCGTAAGGAGGGGGGCTGCGTCCAGAAGCGGAGCCGCCACCGAGGTAGATGCCCACCCTAAACCTCCCCTATAGGTTTCAGGTTTGCGGCCGGAGTCCGCACCTTTGGTGGGGGGTGCTGTCACGCCCTGACCTTAGATATCTCTGTTTTTCTATATATTTTGGTTAGGTCAGGGTGTGACTAGGGTGGGTACTCTCGTTTTTGTATGTCTAGGGTTTTTGTATGTTTGTTGGCCTGATATGGTTCCCAATCAGAGACAGCTGTTTATCGTTGTCTCTGATTGGGGATCATATTTAGGTAGCTATTTTCCCCATTGTCACTTGTGGGATCTTGACTATGTTTAGTTGCCTGTCTGCACTATTTTTGTATAGCTTCACGTTTCGTTTGTGCTTTATTGTTTTGGAGAGTTTTCCGTTTATTAAAAATGTCAAACTCTACTCACGCTGGGCCTTGGTCCGATCATTACGACAAACATGACAGATGGCTATTTAACAGTCTGATGGCCTTGAGATAGAAGCTGTTTTTCAGTCTCTRGGTCCCAGCTTTGATGCACCTGTACTGACCTCACCTTCTGGATGATAGTAGGGTGAGGGAGAGTTTATTTTCCTGGCACCACTCCGCCAGGGCCCTCACCTCCTCCCTGTAGGCTCTCTCATCATTGTTGGTAATCACGCCTACTACTGTTGTGTCATCTGCAAACTTGATGATTGAGTTGGAGGCGTGAGTGGCAATGCAGTCATGGGTGAACAGGGAGTACAGGAGGGGGCTGAGCACACACCCTTGTGGGGCCCCTGTGTTGAGGATCAGCGAAGTGGAGGTTTCCTACCTTCACCACCTGGGGGTGGCACATCAGGAAGTCCAGGACCCAGTTGCACAGGGTGGGGTTCAGACCCAGGGCTTAATGATGAGCTTGGAGGGTACTATGMTGTTGAAGGCTGAGCTATAGTCAGCCTTCAACACTTTGCAAAGCAATCACTAGCCTGCTATTCAGTGGAGTGGCTGTGAGGTCCCAAGTCTGGGTTTAAGGGTCTCTTTTCCAAGCTTAAAATGATAAACATTCAACATTGGCCATGCTGTCAATCCAACATGATTTCTGACTCGCTCAAAACAACTGTTAACTTGGAACTGGGAAATCTGACTTCAGTGAGTTCAAGACAATTGGGAACTCGGGGAAAAATGAGCTCTGACTGGGAAAATACATTTTGAACGGTCACCCAACTCGGAATTGTAAGTCGGGCCTCTTTCTAGAGCTACGACCTGAAGATCACTGATTTGACCTTGTTTTTTTCTGAATTCCCAGTTGTCTTGAAAGCACCATAAATCCATAGAATGACAGACTTTGATGACAAAGTTTGATGACAAAATTTGCCCACGAAGGACCGCCGTGCCACCTTCCTGTTCAAGTGAGCACAGCACAACAAGGTGAGTCTAAAAATGTATTGTATGCTGCTACATAAATTATGTAATATGCCAGGGAGATATGTATACTGTAGCTAAGAAAGTAATACTATCTGTATGTTGTGTAGTAAGCTGTTAGTAGCCCATGTGCTTCACCCTAATAATTTGGTATATTTTTCCCTCTTAATTTCGACTACAGTTCTGACTTGGTGTACAGGGAGAACACTAAGAACGGCCCATGTTCTGAATTCTGTCGCTGTACATTTAAATAGTGCTGAACAAATAGTTATATTGACTARGTTCGTCCTAGCTCACTCATTAATGTCTTAATCGGAATTACGGATTGCCTCTTATCCGCTTGTCGTCCCCTTATGCCATAGTTTTTACATCTCAATTGTCATTAGAAACCACATTTGTTTAATTGTTTAAGCAAGTCAGTCATATCAGCTATGTTTTTAAAAGGCAGTAAATGAGGCTGAAATGAACTGTTTCACTGCCAGACAAGGGTCCGCTGAAAGCCMGGTGTAACGGTGGTAAGGTGTTTCTGTTGTAAGGGACTGCTTTTGGGACATCTTTGTGTAGGCCCTAACAGTTTGTGGGCATCATTTGTTACCGTTATAGTGCAATTCATGTATTGTTTAGTGTTGTGTAGTGGCTTTGCTGGCATGCATCCCCAATTGTTTTGGTTTGTTTGCCCCACCAAGATTTACATGCTAAAATCGCAACTGGTGTTTTACATTTTTATGGAATAGTGGTGTGTGGGGTTAGTTGGTGATGCCATTTTTTTTTATTTCGCCGTCCTTTTAATAAAAAATGTAACGATCACACACTACCGCACAGTAGGTGGCGGCATGCACAAATAAATGTGGGAACGTCATTATACCAAAGAAGAAGACGAAACTCCGCCCGTCTTCTCTTTCAGTTCTTAAAACCTGAAACACCCCTATCAGTTGCCATTTTACTTTGACAAGGCTTGACTAGATTTGTACCTGTCAAAGCATTATTTGATGAGGAGGCGTGAGTGCAGTTCCCTTTAATATTTTTAAACAAAGTGTACCTGTTCGAATTTGATCGGAGTTATCGGCGCAAGGGAGCAGCGGTTTGCACAAGAAGGTAACGTTACACAAACTATGATATGGGGGGGAAAGGATAGCAAGCCATGATAGCATAGGTGTTTAAATAGCTAACGTTAGCTGGCTTTGACGAACGTTACCAGCCGGTTTGTCAATACGGCATTATGTTCTCTTGTTCCTCGAGTCAGGAARGTAAGGCTTTTGGGGGGGTCTGGCCTCAAACGTAACGGCTAACTAGCTAGCTAACTTTAGCTACGTCGACTCGTGTTTCAAATGCCCTGCCTCTTCTCTGGGCAGCCGAACAATGCTACTAACCGGCTATCCACTTTGTTTGTAGCTAATGTTTATTACTTTTTTTCCCCGCTGTTGGGAGTACCGATTAGCTAACTACTCAAATAATCGAATGAGTAATGGGGCATCTACTTATCTAACTAACTAATGTGACTGAATTCACGTCTGTTTACTCTCTATATCGCAAAAATGTTTATAGGCTAGTGCGTAGTGGCAAGGCCGGCTCTACACTCTTTTTTGTTGTTGTTGATACCCCTAATGTAACGACCCGAGGTGGAACAAAACACAACCATGATTTTTAACTTGTCTCCCATTTTATGAAATGGTTGGCTGTTTAAAAATATTTRACTGCAAAAGTGGGTAAATTGATAGGTATTGTGACACACACAACCTAAACTCTAAGTGCAGAATAATTCCGGGACACAAGCTTCTCACTCCACTTTGATACGAAGTGATTTTAGTAGCAGGTTAGAATAGCATTTTCGATAACCCTTTTATAACCATAACCTCAGTCTCCTAACATGCTACGTCCATTTTCATAACCTGCTGCGAAAAAGTCAATTCGGTAGTTATCAAAGTGGCGTGAAAAGTGTTTCCCGAATAATGCCTAGCTGGAGGGGGATGGGACAACTCGTGTAGCCTAGGCAGTCGATAGTGGCCGCTAGATCTGCACTATTGTCTTGGATTGAAGTGCATTCCCGGTKATTCACGTGTACCATGGGCGGCTCATACATAAAGCATTACCCGTCCAGGCTGCAAAGGCATAACGTTTATGGCGAGCCGCTAGGTGGGACTTGAAAAATATGTACGGTCGTAGTAAAACAAATGCAGTGTAGTTTCCCTTTAATAAAACACTATTTTCCACCAGCATTTTCAGACATTTTCGGACAATGTAGGAAGGTGTCTTAGACCACTGCATCTCGGTGCTTGAAGCATCACTACAGACACCCCGGTTTGAAACCAGGCTGTATCACAACCAGCTATGATTGGGAGTCCCATAGGGCGGCGACCAGTGTTGTCCGGSTTTGGCCATTGTAGGCCGTCATTATAAATAAGAATTTGTTCTTAAATAAATCAGGCAAGGGTGTGGGACGTCCTAGGTTGTCTGATAATGGTGATGGACATTTTTTTTATTAAAGGGAAACTTCACCGCAAGACACAATTCATTTATTCCTGTCTCCCTCCATAAGAGATGAGAGGGTGTTTCAGACATGATGCACTATAGCTCTATTTTTGCTTTTTCGTGACAGGAGAGTAAAACCAATGATGCCGTTTATAATTGAGGTTGCGATCTGATCAAAAAATGTATGTCATGTTTTGTAGTAATTGTGGCCTTTGTGTTTCGCTGATGGCACAATCACGCAAGTAGATGTCATTCAGTAGAGCTATGGGACTTGTCTCAACAAGGTTCCTATCTGCCAGGACATTGCAGGATATCTAGGTTGATGCTTTGTAAAGACTTCACCACAGAACAGAGACTGATATTTCCCTGGATGTTAACCTTTCTGGAGCAGGCATTCCGCTAGCYACCCACCTCGACAACATCCGGTGAAATTTGCAGAGCGCCAAATTCAAAATACAGAAATAGTCATAATGAACATTCATAAAAAATACAAGTGTTATACATCGGCTTAAAGATTAACTTCTTGTTAATCCAGCCGCTTTGTCAGATTTCAAAAAGGCTTTATGGCGAAAGCATACCATGCGATTAGCTGAGGACAGCGCCCTGCTTACAAAAGCATACAAACATTTTACAACCAAGTAAAGGAATTACAAAAGTCCAAAATGGCGATTAAAATGTATCACTTACCTTTGAAGATCTTCATATGGTTGCAGTCACAAGAGTCCCAGCTACACATGTTCATTTTGTTCAATAAATATATCCCAAAAACGGTTTTGTTTAGTAATCCACTGGCTCAAAGGCGGTCAAAACATGCAGATGAATGCATCCTAATAGTACCGGTAAAGTTCGTCAAAATGTCAAACGATGTTTATGTTTAATTCCCAGGTTGTCAAACCGCAAAGCAAAAACAACAATAGAAAGGAAAAACAACGAAGGGTGTGCACTCGGTCACGCAAACCAGCACTGCATGATTCTACAGTCCATTGACAGAGGTCTCATTCTTCATTTTTTTTTAAAGAAAGCCTGAAACAATGTCTAAAGACTGTTGACATCTAGTGGAAGACATGGGATCTGGGTCCTAACCCATTAGATACTCTATAGGCATTCAATTGAAAATACCCACATCAAAAAAATCCCACTTCCTGTATGGATTTTCCTCAGGTTTTTGCCTACCATATCAGTTCTGTTATACTCAGACATTATTTTAACAGTTTTGGAAACTTTAGTGTTTTCTATCCAAATCTACCAATTTGTATGCATATCCTAGCTTCTGGGCCTGAGTGACRGGCAGTTTACTTTGGGCACGCTTCTCATCCAGACGTCGAAATACTGCACCCAAGCCATAAGAAGTTAAGTGTGAAGCATCCGCTTGGCTTTCCCATTCACTACAAAATATGATGGTGAGGAAGCCAGTGGGAGAAGATGGCACAAGGTTAATTTTGGCTGACGTTCTGCAAATGTGTTCATCAATGAAACATTTAATCTCAATAGTTTTCTGTTCCGAAAACTACTGTCTTTTATGAACAGGGGACTACGTTTTTTTGTAGACTTCACTTCTTGCCAAGGTTTCCAAAAATGTAATTGTTTAGGAGTGCATGGGTGAATTGCTTTATTCCACACTTCAGAGTAGGTGGTCCCTTACAGAAATATGTGAGAAAGCGCCAATAAGATCTCGCTAGCTCGTGCTTGGCTCCGCTCCCTCCTTGCTTGTTCGGCCCACTATGACTAATTGCTTCCCATTGGAAACGACAGGCAGTGGTCTCCCTTGGGTTAGTTATAAACCGCTTTGACGGGAGCCATACTTCCCTGTTCCCATCCTGGAAGACATTATTTTCAAAACGGAATGGACTAAGTTTGTTGGTTCATGGGAGCAATGTTACCGTCCAGTCTTCGCAACTGCTAAATAATTAGCTACAATGGGTGTGTCTGATTCCTCTTTCCAAGAAGAGCTGATCAACYATACTTTCTTTTACATACGGACCTACAGCCCTATTTATTTGAGCCGGAATACACTGAAGAGAACTTGAGCTGGTGAGGAAAAATAATTGCGAGACCAGCAAGCAGCAGCGACAGCCTAGACCAGCTGGACCAGGACCCTCCATATGGAGGGTGTGATGCAATTGCGGAGCCTCCGGATGCATGCGGAGGCCAAATCGAGCTCCGTACCGCATCGCCATGCGCCTCACAAATGGTAACAAGGCAGAGGGCTCTGTWTATCTCAGCATAGACATGATTGGTTGGTGGTAGGTGGGGGCGATACATCCTGTAGAAGACAAACTCACTTGACAACAGCTCTGCACAGCTCCAAGCGCAAGAAGTATGAATGAATGCCCTGACTTCTGCTGAGGCCATATCACCGTAAATGCTGCATGGCCAATGTAAATGTCAGATTGACCATGCGCCCAATATCCAGCAACTTCGCACAGCCGTTAGAGGAGTGGGACAACATTCCACAGGCCATAATCATCAGCCTGATCAACGAAGGAGATGTCGCGCTGCATTAGGCAAATGGTCACACCAGATACCGACTAGTTTTCTGATCCACACTCTTACCAACCGATCCATATCTMTATTCCCYGTCATGAAATCCACAGATTAGTGCCTAATGAGTTGATTTCAATGGACATATTACATTTTTTAATGAACTGCAACTCAGTAAAATCTTATTGTTTCATGTTTATTTTTGGTTCAGTGTACATTACACAAGCGGACTGTTTGACCACATTAATTTGGGGTTATTACACATCCTTTTTACCACATTGGTGACGTTGGTATAAATGTTTAGTCGACACGATCAATTGCTTAAAACAGATCCATATCTTTTGGTTTTGTACTGTTCATTTTGTCATGCGCTGGGGGTCGCAGGACTGTCACTTAACTTGTAGCTCCCCCCCCCCCCCCCTTCTTTCAATTTCCGACTGAAGACATACCCAAATCTAACTGCCTCTAGCTCAGGCCCAGGAGCAAGGATATGCATATTCTTGGTACCATTTGAAAGAAAACACTCTGAAGTTTGTGTAAATGTGAATTGAATGTAGGAGAATATAACACAATAGATCTGGTTTAGATAATACAATTAAAAAAACATACGTTTTTTCTTTTTAATTGTTGTATCATCTTTAAAATGAACAAGTTAAAACAAACATTTAGATATGAATATGGGGACAATTTCAGTGGAAAACATAAGAGGGCAACAGTACTTGTGCAAAGTTTCAGAATGATAACTTCCAAAATGAGTGTGCTACATGACATTTTTCATGAAGTGACCCAGGTGTCCCACACAAGTAGCCCAAGTGGCCAAATTGGTGAAGGTATACATTTTGAAACAAATAACTATATACAAAATACCAAAATGGTAAAAATGGGGGGGAAAATATTGGAGAYAAAAAATATGAAGGYAAAAAATATATACATTTACAAAATAACATGGGTAACTATTTACACACTTTCAATATTTGAAAGACCCTCAGTCCTCTATCAAATCTATMTATATAGCCCTCAAGAGTAAATATGAACAGTTTACCTCTAGATGGCCCGGGAGATGTGGYGCCAGAGACAGCAGGGGTCCAGCTGGATGAACCAGCTTCAGAGGGGGATGGACACGTTGGCGGCAGACACACGCATCTCGACCATGCTCCCTCTAATCCATAATATGTAGACTGAGGAAGCATGCCGCTGGAGGAAGTATAGCCAATGTGTACTTTACACATTTCATTACATTTTTATATATTGCAAATAAAATGTAAAAACAATCATAAATAATATTTTATATTATTAATTTCAAACAACGGCATTAGCATGAGAAGAACTTACCAGTCCAAAACAATGTCCTCTCCGTTCAAAAAATATGCTTCCATTTGAGTCATGGTCGCTGAGTCGTCTTCCAAAAGCATATGTTTCACTTTCACGATCCATTTCCTCTATAATTTTGTCTACATTCGTATATCTCGTCTTAGATTTAGCTTTCCCTGACTTATTCGCCATGATGTTGGATAAATAAACAGCTGAAGATGCAAGTTACCGAAATACTGCTGTGCGTAATAAGCTTGGCTCCTTCCAGTATGAAAATGCAATGGCGAAAGACCTTCGTTACGCCGGAGTTCACTATATGGGTTGGTCTTCCAACAAAGAACCATTAGATATTGCCGTTTACCTCTGGTCATTGGCTATCTACCCAGCTAGATTTCAAGACGATCAGTGGTCATTGGGTTAGAATACAGTCAATCAACGAAACAGCGGTCATATAATTGGTGCACAATGAGCTCATTACTTGTCTTCCAATCGGTTTCTTTAGGTCAATACGTCCCGCGAAATGACCCATCAAGTTTGSTTGTGTTACAAACAACCAGTTGATTGCAATGAAACCAAACATGACTGGATAAAGTCACGTTTAGTTTGTGTATTTGCGTGGAATGTTTKGTCAAATTGAATGACACGGAATTCAACGAGATAAGCGTTCACAAAATGTTTCGTGTTAGGCTATAAAAATGGATTTAACCGAACAAAAGACCATTCATTGTGTAACAATGAGCCTTGGGATTGCAAACAGAGCAAGATCTTCAAAGGTAAACAATTTATTTCAATGCAATCTGTGATTTTGTTACGCCTGTGCTGGTTGAAAAAGTAGTTTGGTATGGGGCTCTGTGCTCAGATAATCGCATCGTATTCTTTCGCAGTAAATCCTTTTTTAAATCTGACAACGCAGTTGGATTAGGAAGATTCTAGGCTTTTGAAGCATGTGAGACACTTGTATTTTCAGGAATGTTTAATATGACTTTGTGGCGATCACCGTATGTTGTCGAATTCAAACCCGTATCCGGGATCCGTAGATCAGAGAAGTTAAATAGCAGCCAACCATTGTCACTGATCAGGGTTTCGGTTCGGAAAATGTGGCATCAGACAACGTGACCGGGAAGATTTAAATTTACCTTCCATTTGAGAACTTTATCAGACCCATATGCTTTAGGGCATAACACATTAGGGCATCCACCTACACAGCGCAGAATGACAAATCGCCTTTAAATTATGGTAATGCATCTTAACAGAACATGCAGCCAATAAAACACTTTTCAAACATGAACCAAAATGCAATTCTAAACYGCACACCTGATAGCAGTTCCATGGGACAGGGATAAAAACCTCTTAAACTTAGAGGGGGAAGCTAAAGATGCAATAACTAGGATAGTTGCTAATATGACTGGGATTTTGGCTTCTGGACAACGAAAGAGTTATGAAAATCAAAAGAACAGGAGAGATTGTGTAGCGGTGGGTCCAATCGGGAAGTAAATTGAATTAAATTTGCTAATTATATTATTCCTCTCTATACAGAAATAAAATACTTTACCAGAAAGCGTGACTTAGCCACAGAGGAATCGAGGATCATTAGCTTCTTTATACTGTGGGTTGTTTCAAATCACAAACCTGTTTTGGTAAAGCTGCAATTTGGGCAGTGCGRGTGGCAGTAAGCCTATCTGAGTTGCGGCTGTCAGTGAAAAGCATCTAAAATATGTGTGAAAATGTTTCCTGAGTAGAATATGAAATGTTGAGACAAGGGTAGGGGTGTGGCGAGGATCTAGGCGATTCTCCCTCCAGAATGGCTCCGCTGTCTCTCGCAAATTCTTGTGCGATTTTCCCTTTTTGATCAAATTTAAAATAAATGTCCCCATTTTACATGTCACCAGTAGTAAATGTGAACTGTTATTCTCAGTCATTTGGTTACATTAATTTCTGATAATGTATTTATTGGTAATGTACCATTCTGGGAGTGTTTGCAGAGTACGCAACCTGCTACACTGGTGGGAAACAAGTTTTGGTTTATTTCACTAACCATTTATAAATGTTTGAGTGCTCCATGTGAGCAATGAGCATGTTTGTTTTCTCTGTCCTTATAATGGTGGGCGAGCACGTGCGTCTGAGCAAGCGTAAACTGAGCAAGCGTAGAAGTACCTGGCCTGCTGCGCGGAAATGTAGGAAAGTATTTTAAACATCCATTGCTAATGATCTATTAACTATAGTTCCTCACAGTAAGCTATTTGAGAAATCTTTCGAAAAATCACCAATCCTCGGCATGAAAGAGRAATGGAAGTTCTAGGCCTATCGCTGCATTGGCCTAATAGACTGAGTTCCATTTCTTTAGCCATCAATGTGTCCATATGGCAGAGGCTGCTCTTGCAGTAACTTTTAGATTCTTCTCATTTTAAGTCKGGTTTTTGATTTAACCAGATGCCACTGATTATGAGAAGCAAAAACCGTATTAAAACTAAACTTTTCCACAAATGTGCATATGAAAATCATTACTGGCACGCAGAGCAGTATAAATGGTAGGGTAAGTTGTAAGCTTTCCCACACTTAACTCACTTGTAGCCTATTAAGTATTTATAAAATAATTATCTGTTTCCATGGTCAGATTTTGCCTGTAGACTACTTTGAAGCAAGGTAAGACATGSCTCGTAATATGAAATTAAACATTCAGGATTCATTTGTGTTCAAAATGCATACTGCCTCCAGGTCACATTGTGTAAAGTGCTGGGTTAATTGRGCTGATTGCCTGCACTTGAATGGGAGGCATGATTCAATTAGGTCTTGTGGCATATTTTGGTTAAACTAAACACAATTCCATGAAATTGTTAACCCTCTGCATGCACAGTGCATTCTCCATCACCTTTTCATCTGGATCTTCGCAACTAGCTAACCACAATCCCGGGTGACAACTCCTGGCTAGCATTTCCATCCCGGCGCAAGCACCAATTAGCCTGAAGCTAGCATGGCTAGGGCTCCTGGGCTACCACCGAAGCCCACTCCTGGGCTACAATATCCGGACCCATTCTACTGCCGGTATGGGGCACAGTCTGACATAGTCTGCCCGAGGATTCCAACAGGCTTCTCAGGCGCGATGGCCATTGAAGGCCCATTCTGTTAACAGTGGCTTGCTAGCGATCTAGAGCTACTTGGAACCCTACTAATCCACGACTGGTCTATCGACGTCACCGTGCGAGGAGGAAAAAACAGGCTTTCCTCCATCGCGACGTCCCCCAAAAGCCCTTCTGCTAGCTTGCTAGAGCCCCGGTCTGCTAGCTTGCTAGAGCCCCGGTCTGCTAGCTTGCTAGAGCCCCGGTCTGCTAGCTTGCTAGAGCCCCGGTCTGCTAGCTTGCTAGAGCCCCGGTCTGCTAACTGTCTGAATCGTCGTGTCCCCAGCCAGCCCAACCACTCACTGGACCCATATGATCACTTGGCTACGCATGCCTCTCTAGTATCAATATGCCTTGTCCATTACTGTCCTGGTTAGTTATTACTGTCTTATTTCACTGTAGAGCCTCTAGCCCTGCTCAATATGCCTTAACCAACCATGTTGTTCCACCACCTACATAAGCGATGACAGCACCTGGTTTAAATGTCTCTAGAGACTATATCTCTCATCATTACGCAATGCCTAGGTTTACCTCCAATGTAAAAACATCCTACCTTACCTTTGTCTGTACACTATGCCTTGAATCTATGCTATCGTGCCCAGAAACCTGCTCCTTTTACTCTGTTCCGAACGTGCTAGACGGCCAGCTCGTATAGCCTTTAGCCGTACCCTTATCCTACTTCTCCTCTGGTGATGTAGAGGTTAATCCAGGCCCTGCAGTGCCTAGCTCCACTCCCCAGGTGCTCTCATTTGTTGACTTCTGTAACTGTAAAAGCCTTGGTTTCATGCATGTTAATGTTAGAAGTCTACTCCCTAAGTTTGTTTTACTCACTGCTTTAGCACACTGCCAACCCGGATGTCTTAGCCATGTCTGAATCCTGGCTTAGGAAAACCCTGAAATCTTCATCCCTAGCTATAACATTTTCCGCCAACATAGAACTGCCGAAGGGGGCGGTGTTAAAATCTACTGCAAAGATGGCCTGCAGAGTTCTGTCTTTACTATCCATGTCTGTACCCAAACAATTCGAGCTTCTACTTCTAAAAATGCACCTTTCCAGAAAAAAGTCTCTCACCGTTGCCGCTTGCTATAGACCACCCTCTGCCCCCAGCTGTGCCCTCGACACCATATATGAATTGATTGCCCCCAATCTATCTGAGCTCGTGCTACTAGGTGAACTAAACTGGGACATGCTTAACACCCCGGCCATCCTACAATCTAAACTTGATGCCCTCAATCTCACACAAATTGTCAAAGAACCTACCAGGTACAACCCCAAATCCATAAACACGGGCTTCCTCATAGATATCATCCTAACTAATTCGCCCTCCAAATACACCTCTGCTGTTTTCAATCAAGATCTCAGCGATCACTGACTCATTGCTTGCATCCGTAATGGGTCTGCGATCAAATGACCACTCATCACTGTCAAACGCTCCCTAAAACACTTCTGCGAGCAGGCCTTTCTAATCAACCTGGCCATCCTGGAATGACATTGACCTCATCCCGTAGAGGATGCCTGCTTATTTATTTTTTGAAATGTCGTCCTCACCATCTTAAATAAGCATGCTCCATTAACAAAAAATTTAACCAGGAATAGATATAGCCCTTGGTTCACTCCAGACCTGTCTGCCCTTGNCGTCCTCACCATCTTAAATAAGCATGCTCCATTAACAAAAAATTTAACCAGGAATAGATATAGCCCTTGGTTCACTCCAGACCTGTCTGCCCTTGACCAGCACAAAAACATCCTCTGCATTAGCATCAAATAGCTCCCGTGATATGCAACTTTTCAGAGAAGTTGGGAAGAAATATACACAGGCAGTTAGGAAAGCTAAGGCTAGCTTTTTTTTCCAAACAAACTTGCATCCTGTAGTACGAACTCAGTTCTGGGACACTAAAGTCCATGGAGAATAAGAGCACCTCCTCCCAGCTGCCTACTGCTCTGAGGCTAGGAAACACTGTTACCACCAATAAATCAACTATAATTGAGAATTTCAATAAGCATTTCTCTACGGCTGGCCATGCTTTCCACCTGGCTACCCCTACCCCGGTCAACTGCCCGGCACCCTCCACATCAACCCGCCCAAGCCCCCACCATTTTTCCTTCACCCAAATCCAGATGGCTGATGTTCTGAAAGAGCTGCAGAATCTGGACCCCTACAAATCTGCTGAGCTAGACAATCTGAACCCTCTCTTTCTAAAATTATCTGCCGAAYTTATTGCAAACCCTATTACTAAGCCTGTTCAACCTCTCTTTCGTGTCATCTGAGATTGCCAAAGATTGGAAAGCTGCTGCGGTCATCCCCCTCTTCAAAGGGGGGTACACTCTTGACCTAAACTGCTACAGACCTAGTTAGTTTACTGACCATTTCAAATCACACTGTACCTTCTCCACTATGCAATCTTGTTTCAGAGCTGGTCATGGGTGCACCTCAGCCACGCTCAAGGTCCTAAACGATTTCATAACCGCCATCGATAAGAAACAATACTGTGCAGCCGTGTTCATTGACCCGGCCAAGACTTTCGARTGTCAATCACCACATTCTTATTGGCAGACTKYACAGCCTTGGTTTCTCAAATGATTGCCTTGCCTGGTTTACCAACTACTTCTCTGATAGAGTTCAGTGTGTCAAATCGGAGGGTCTGTTGTCCGGACCTCTTGCTGTCTATGGGAGTGCCACAGGGTTAAATTCTCTGGCCGACTCTCTTCTCTGTATACATCAATGATGTCACTCTTGCTGCTTGTGATTCTCTGATCCACCTCTACGCAGACAACACCATTCTGTATACTTCTGGCCCGTCTTTGGACACTGTTAACCAACCTCCAGATGAGCTTCAACGCCATACAACTCTCCTTCCGTGGCCTCTGACTGCTCTTAAATGCAAGTCAAACTAAATGCATGCTATTCAATCGATCACTGCCCGCACCTGCCCGCCCGTCCAATCACTACTTTGGATGGCTCTGACTTAGAATATGTGGACAACTACAAATACCTAGGTGTCTGGTTAGACTGTAAACTCTCCTTCCAGACTCACATTAAGCATCTCCAATCCAAAATTAAATCTACAATTGGCTTCCTATATTGCAACAAAGCATCCTTCACTCATGCTGCCAAACACARCCTCGTAATCCTGATGTTCCTACCGATCCCCCTAACATTGCATCCAATTTGTTGAGTAGAGTGTTGGAGGCTGTAACAGTGCCATCTGTTTTGTCACAAGCCCCATACACTACCCATCACTGCGACCTGTACGCTCTCATTGGTTGGCCCTCGCTTCATACTCGTCGCCAAACACACTGGCTCCAGGTCATCTACAAGTCTCTGCTAGGTAAAGCCCCGCCTTATCTCAGCTTACTGGTCACCATAGCAGCACCCACTCGTAGCACGCGCTCCAGCAGGTATATCTCACTGGTCAGCCCCAAAGCCAATTCCTCCTTTGGTCGCCTTTCCTTCCAGTTCTCTGCTGCCATTGACTGGAACGAACTGCAAACATCACTGAAGTTGAAGACTCATATCTCCCTCACTAGCTTTAAGCACCAGCTGTCAGAGCAGCTCATAGATCACTGCACCTGTACATAGCCCATCTGTAAACAGCCCATCCAACTACCTCATCCCGATACCGTATTTATCTATCTTGCTCCTTTGCACACCAGTATCTCTACTTGCACATTCATCTTCTGCACATCTACCATTCCAGTGTTTAATTGCTATATTGTAATTACTTCACCACCTTGGCCTATTTATTGCCTTACCTCCCTTATCTTACCTCATTTGCACTCACTGTATATAGACTTTTCTTTTTTTATACTGTATTATTGACTGTATGTTGTGTTTAGTCCATGTGTAACTGTGTTGTATGTGTCGAATTGCTATGCTTTATCTTGGCCAGGTCGCAGTTGCAAATGAGAACTTGTTCTCAACTAGCCTACCTGGTAAAATAAAAAAACATGTGCTGCTGATTCTCAAGATCTTGCACATTAATGAGATGCTATTGAGCCCACACTACTACACTGTCTAAGCCAAGGACTACATACTTTCTGGTAAGTTTTGATTACAATACTGGTCGGGGTGAATATGTATTTTGGAAAGACATTAATTTTTTGTTAATCTCTCTGGGATATGTGGGACGTAGCGTCCCACCTGGCCAACATCCAGTGAAAATGCAGAGCGCCAAATTCAATGAATTACTATAACAATTCAACTTTCATGAAATCACATTCAATATACCAAATTAAAGCTACACTTGTTGAAATCCAAGCCAAACGTGTCAGATTTCAAAAAATGCTTTACGGCGAAAGCAAAACAATGCTATTATCTGGGGATAGCACCCCAGCTAACAATCAGACCATCATATTTCAACCCTCCCGGCGCGACACAACGCAGAAATAAAGATATAATTCATGCCTTACCTTTGACGAGCTTCTTCTGTTGGCAGTCCAATATGTCCCATAAACATCACAAATGGTCCTTTTGTTCGATTAATTCCGTCGATATATATCCAAAATGTCCATTTATTTGGSGCGTTTGATCCAGAAAAACACTGGTTCCAACTCGCTCAACATGACTACAAAACTGTAAGCCTGTTACCTGTAAGCTTTGTCCAAACATTTTGTAATACAACTTTAGGTCTTTTTTAACGTAAATAATCGATAAAATTGAAGACGATCTGTGTTCAATACCAGAAGAAAACAATGTGTAGCATGCTTTCTGGGCACGTGCCTCTAACAGTACACTTCACTGGAGCCTCTTTCTGAACATGGCTATTTAATTCTCAAAGGAAAAACCTCAACCAATTTCTAAAGACTGACATCCAGTGGAAGCGATAGGAACTGCAGGAAGGTCCCTTAGAAATCTGGATTCCCAATGAAAACACATTGAAAAGAGTGACCTAAAAAAAAAAAAATCTGAATGGTTTGTCCTCGGGACTTTGCCTGCCAAATAAGTTCTGTTTTAGTCAGACATGATTCAAACAATTTTAGAAACTTAAGAGTTTTCTATCCAATATTAATAATAATTTGCATCTGGGACTGAGTAGGAGGCAGTTTTCTCTGGGCATGCTTTTCATCCAAATGTGAAAATGCTGCCCCCTATCCTAGAGAAGTTAACTACTAAATAGTAGCCTACAGCAGTGTTTTAAATTATTTCTAACTTGTTAACAATTTCTGCTAGATGGTAGCAAAAACTGTGGGTTTTAGCTTGCTTGAACCTGATGAGTCTTAATTCACCCGWTTTAATTTAACTATTTAGGAAATGCCACAGGCACTAACTGATGTGTGGAGAGATTTCACTGCAGCTAATGTAGAAGGAAAAGCTGTAAAATACTGTGCCAAATCCTATGTGAAGAGTGCAACAAAGATGCAGAATCATCTGGCCAAGTCCATAAAGTTCCCTCTGTGCTCACAAAAAGCAACCTCTGACAAAAGTCCCTCTACTATTGGAGGTGAAAATCATGKATCGGACATCTTATCAATAGCAACAGCTCATGGTCCTCCTGGAATCAGAAGTTGTTTTGACTCAATGGAGGAATGTAGTCAGAAATGCTTAAGAATGTCTTGCTCGAGCTGAGTATGCAACTGGTTCACCTCTGATGCTCACAGGCAATGTGTATTGGAAGATATTTGTGAATGTTCTTCACCCAGCATATACCCTTCCAACCAGACATGCTTTATCTACTAATTTGCTGGATGCAGAGTTCAACAGCGTTCAAGTGAAGGTCAAGCAAATCATAGAGGAAGCAGACTGTATTGCAATCTGATGGGTGGCTGAATGTTTGTGAGCAAGGYATAATTAACTACATCTCCACTCCCTCAACCAGTATTCTACAAGAGCACAGATTCAAGGGGCAACACACACCAGTCTCTACATTGCACGTGAGCTGAAGGCAGTCATCAATGACCTTGGACCACAGAAGGTATTTGTACTGGTAACAGACAATGCTGTGGACATGAAGGCTGTTTGGTCTAAAGTGGAGGAGTCCTACCCTCACATCACACCCATTGGCTGAGCTGCGCATGCATTGAATTACTCCTCAAGGACATGGCACTGAACACAATAGATACTCTACTCTACAAGAGAGCCAAGGAAATTGTTAGATATGTGAAGGGTCATCAAGTTATAGCAGAAATCTACTTCACCAAGCAAAGTGAGACGAATAAGAGGACCACATTGAAGCTGCCCAGCAACTCCTATTGGGGTGGTGTTGTCGTCATGTTTGACAGTCTTCTGTAGGGGAAGGAGTCTCCAAGAAATGTCCATATCAGTCTTCTGATATGGACAGCCCCATCAAGAGGATCCTCCTGGATGTATTTTGGGAGAGTGGTAAGCAGCCTGAAACCTATAGCAGTAGCCATTGCACGGATTGAGGGAGACAATGCCATCCTGTCTGATGTTCAGACTCTGCTTGCAGATGTWAGAGAATAAATCCATACTGCCCTGCCCACTTCACTGTTGCTCCWAGCAGAGGAAACTGCAGTTCTGAAATGCATCAAAAAGCGTGAAGACTTCTGCCTGAAGCKCATACGRGCCGCAGCGTATATGTTGGACCCCAAGTATGCTGGTATGTGCATCCTGTCTGGTGCAGAAATCAACAAGGCCTATGGTTTCATTACTATCCTGTCTCGCCACCTTGGCCTGGATGGGTGCAAGGTTCTTGGCAGTCTGGGGAAATACACTTCTAAGCAATGGTTTGGGATGGAGATGCAATATGGCAGTCGTGCCAACATATCTCATCAGCCACCTGGCGGAAGGGACTTTGGATCTGGCTCTTTCCCCTGTTGCCTCCATCCTCCAAATCCCACCAACACCAGCTGCCTCAGAGRGCAACTGGTCCTTGTTTGGGACACACACACCAAAGCACGCAACAGGCTGACCAATACAAGGGTTGAAAAATTGGTGGGCATCTGGGCAKATTTGAGGATTTTTGAGCCTGACAAAGAGCCATCCTCAACCAGGTTGAAAAGTGGTGGACATTGAAGAGGTCCAGGGGAAGACATGGAAGCCTGAGAGGAAGACAAATAAGGCTTTATTTTCTAGACTATGATCTTATGTTGAAAATGTTTTTGGGAGATGTGATGGATCATTCAATAATCCCTTTTGTTCTTCAGTGAAATCATCCCATATGAAGAGTCAAATCATTTAATTAAAAGTTCATTTCGGTACTAAATTGTTTTTATTTCTATTGGAAGGATTTAATCATTTGCAATTGTCTACTTATGATAAGGTAAAAGTTGTTTGTATCCATATTATATGGTAAATATGTCCAATGCAAAAAACAATTACATTTAAATAGTTTTAATAGTTTCCACCCCTGAATATTCCCCCAAAATGTGCAACCCTAGTTATTGCCATTCTGAAAGGGGAATTTGTCTCCCAGTTTCTGTTAGAAAGCAGGCTGAACCAGGTTTTCCTCTAGGATTTTGCCTGTGCTTAGCGCTATTCAGTTTTATTTTTAGCCAATGATGAGCATACACACAACATGATGCAGCCACGACCATGGAAYTTGTGAAGTGGTYCTTAGTGACGTSTTGGATTTGCCCCAAATGTAACACTTTGTATTCAGGACTTCTAGTTCATTTCTTGCAGTTTTACTTTAGTGCCAGATTGCAAACGGGGTGCATGTTTTGGAATGTTTTTATTCTGTAAAGGCTTCCTTTCCACCTGTTCATTTAGGTTAGTATTGTAGAGTAACTACAATGTTGATCCATCCTAATCTCCCCCCCCCCCCCCCCGATCACAGCCATTAAACTAACTTTTATAAGTCACCATTGTCCTTACGGGGAAATCCCTGAGCGGTTTCCTTTCTCTCCGGCAACTGGGTTTGGAAGGACGCCTGTATCTTTGTAGTGACTGGGTCTATTGATGCACCATCCAAAGTGTAATTAATAACTTTGCCGTGCTCAAAGGGATGTTCAATGTCTGCTTTTATTTTATTTTTACCCATCTACCAATGGGTGTCCTTTGCAAGGCATTGGACAACCTCTCTGGTCTTTGTGGCAAAAATCTGTTTTGAAATGCACTGCTCTGAGGGACTTTAAAAAATAATTGTGTGTGGGGTACAGAGCTGAGGTAGTCATTCAAAAATCTGTGTCCATTGGACTTGTTAAGCACAAATTTTACTCCTGAACTTATTTAGCGCTTCCCATAACCAAGGGCTTGAATACTTATTGACTCAAGATATTTCCGCTTTTTATTAACTTGTAGGAAAACATAATTCCACTTTGACATGGGGTATTGTATGTAGGCCAGTGATGACCAATCTAAATTGAATCCACTTTAAATTTGGGCTGTAACAACATCTAGAAAGTCGAGCAGTGTGAATACTTTCAGAAGCCACTGTACATCCACTGGTATGTCCAATTTAATAAAAAACATTATTTTACAATGCAAATGTTTATTTTCTCCCTGTTAACCTTTTATGGCTGCAGTCCCGTTAACGGGATCGATATGACAACAGCTAGTCGAAGTGCAGGGCGCCAAATTCAAAAAACAGAAATCTCATAATTAAAATTCCTCAGACATTCATGTCTTATATCATTTTAAAGGTAATCTTGTTGTTAATCCCACCACAGTGTCCGATTTCAAATAGGCTTTTCAGCGAAAGCACTACAAACGATTATGTTAGGTCACCACAAAACCACAATAACCACAGCCATTTTTCCCAGCTAAAGATAGCTTTCACAAAAACCAGAATAGAGATAAAATTAATCACTAACCTTTGATTATTTTCATCAGATGACACTCATAGGACTTCACGTTACACAATACATGCATATGTTTGATTAAGTTCATTTTATATCAAAAAATCTGAGTTTACATTGAGGCGTTAGATTCACTAGTTGCAAAAACATCAAGTGACTTTGCATAGCCACATCGTTTCAACAGAAATACTCATCATAAATATAGATGATAATACAAGTTATACACATGGAATTGTAGATATACCTCTCAATGCAAACGCTGTGTCAGATTTCAAAAACTTTACGGAAAAATAAACCATGCAATAATCTGAGACTGAGCTCAGATGAATAGCCAAATTAGCCGCCATGTTGGACTCAACAGAAACCAGAAAATACATGATAAATGTTCCCTTAGATTAATTCATCAGAATGCAGTCCTAGGAATCCCAGGTCCACAATAAATGCTTGATTTGTTCGTTAATGTCTGTTATTTATGTCAAATTAGCTACTTTCGAATTGTTTACCAAACACCCTAACCAAAGTCTCAAAGCGCGACCACTATAACGTGACGAAATGTCCAAACGTTCCGTTACAGTCAGTAGAAACATGTCAAACGATGTACTGAATCAATCTTTAGAATGTTGTTAACATACATCTTGAATAACGTTCCAACCGGAAAATTACATTGACTTCAATTGAGAGATGGAACAAACTGCCTCTCACGTGAACGCGCATGTTGAATGCATGGTCACCTCATGGCAGTGATTACTAATTTCTGTCTCCTTCGACTCCCCCCTTCACATTAGAGTCATCAGACTTAGTTCTATTGACTGTTGACATCTAGTGGAAGCCGTAGGAAGTGAAAACCCATCCATATCTCTCTGTATTTTCAATGAGAGATTGGTTGAAAATATGGCACCCCCAGAAAAAATCCAAACAGGAATGGAACTTCTCAGGTTTTTGCCTGTCATATGAGTTCTGTTATACTCACAGACATAATTCAAACAGTTTTAGAAACTTTWGAGTTTTCTATCCAATACTAATAATAATATGCAAATATTAGTAACTGGGACTGAGGAGCATGCCGTTTACTCTGGGCACCTTTCATCCACGCTACTCAATACTGCCCCTGCAGCTGTTAATTTGGTGTTGAAGGAATTTCGATTCCTGTTTATTAACCAATTCAATTAAAACACTCTGCCCATAAATAGGAATTTGTAAGATAATTGTCTGCATAAAATGGACAGATGCCAGTCTTAAAATCAATCAATCAATAGCGTTTATTCTCGAGAGTACTGATCATAATACATTTTACATCAGGTTATATAATAAGAATAATGTCATAGGTTTTAATGTCCAACCTCCTCTCGGATACAATGGCAATACAGTTCGAGTTCTCATTACTGTCTGCCACCTGTTCAACTATCTACAACCAACTCAAGGTCTTTCCCCTCCCTGGGTAGAGACATCATTCTAGCCTGTCTGAAGATAAACCCATTCTTTCTAACAAGGAACACATAACATTCAACATTTATGAGTTATAATTCTAAGTCAAATGTATACATATTTTAGTCATTAAACACAAATCCCGTAACATTTGGTCAGCAAGTTATTTATTTATTGGCTTCATGTTTTTTATTAGTATTATCGGCCAAAAGCCGGTAGTTGCCGGCTAACTGAAACACTGCTATTGAGAACATACTGTGGGACTGAGCCGAGCTATACCAATCCACACCACTCGTCAGTCATTATGGCCTAGTATTGAACAGCTTGCTGTCATGCCGATCCCTCGTCGTGGAGCGCTATCCTCCTATAGGTTTTCACTTCATCCCTTTTAACTAACCTACTTGTTAGTTAAAAACAGCCAAATACCATTGAGCGTCTTATCAGAATGCTAATAAAATTAGCACAATGTTGAATTRCCATGGAGGCTGCTAGCTAAATATGCTAACGAGCACAAAGACAGGCTATCCAGCTGTTATTCGTGTGTGTGGGAGCTACTGTATTTTGAGTTAATTTTTAAATCTCCTTCACATTCGCTTGTAAAAATGTACAAAGGTAATGCATGCTTGTCTGACGGAAGAACAGTACTGGCTCTGAAGCTGCATGTGTACACGGTGTCTCGAGTCGCTAGGGCAAKGGGCCTGCCTGCTCGGCGCAGAACTCAAGAATATCAAATGGTGGCAGGTGTACTGAACTCATCCCAAAGGGATGACTTCTCAAACACGGCAGAAAGCTTACAAAATATGATGCCCAGTCACCTTATTAATTCAGTAAGTCAGATAGTGGTCGCATTAACTCGCTAGTTGAAGCAGATTTCGTTTTTTTTTTTTTATGCAGGAAAAAAGAGTGCATAAGGAACCAAAAACTGTGGTGAGATTGAATCTTGAGAATTAACAGATTGTCAGCCAAGTTTAATCTAGAACCATTTTCTCCCACTTCCTGRCACTGGACTTCTGCTCATCACCACATTTGGTGGTGAGTGGAAGTTCTAAACAGATGCTTCAGATTTATACCCCCTGTGATGTGTCTGGGTTTTCCCTTTTTYTCTGTTGTGGTACTTTGAATCAAATGTTAGCCTACATAATCAGCAACCTGAAATGTCCCATATTCAAGTTTTTGAATGTCAATGATTTACAGAAGTTTTAGTATGGCGTCACTGCACATTTTCTAATTGATTTTACTTTTCTTTCCCACAGGGCTAATCTCGGACGTGAGTATTGCCAATGCTAACACATGGTATATGCCATGAATTGTAAGGAAGCTGCAGAGAAGGTTGTCCTGTCATGGTCGCGATTCAGCTCAGCTGGCCAAACTACMCTACTGGAGACCCTGAAGGCATTCAGTCCTATGTCAGAAGACCTTTTTGACAGTGAAAAGGAACTGGCCACTTTTATTAAAGGACTCAAAGATGAAGGTCACAAGCCTACTGTTCTTAAAAGTAAGGATGTTTATGGTTACAGGTCTTGTACTTCAGTACTCAGGCCTGTAGTAAAGACGCAGAGTACTCTGGACATTGCTGCCTCAAAGGTTAAAAAGACTGGCAGAAAGAAGAGTCGAAAACCCCTGGACAAGAACACTGAAATCAACTATGCTTTGTTAAGTGCAGCAGCGAAAGTTGTCCTGAAGAATCAACCCAAGATTCTTTTGACAAATCTGTCAAAGGAGTCTCTCAAACAGACGGTCCTCTCAAAACCACCAGAATTGGCTGTTGGGCCTGTCCAGATGCAGTCATACATAAGACTGACAAACATAATTGGACCCTCTACAGGCCACACAGCAAGACTGCAGTTCCACACAGGTGTGGTCAGAAGAGGTAACGGTGCCCAACTCTCATCGGCCACCATCTCTAACAGGGACACAAGCACTGCATTTGGAAGGTACCGGAAACTCCGCAAAATCAGTCACTTTGAGGAAAGTGAACTTTGTGCCTTGCCCAGTCAATATCATTGGAGTCCCTGTTCCTGCCATGCTGCACAACGACCGGGTTTTGAAGGAATGCAACAGAATGCCTTGCATGAGGGACCAGAAAAGGAAAACGACTGATGAGGCTGAGGACAAACTCTGTGGAGAGGCCCAGAAATGGMGTCTGGCTGGTCAAAGAGCAGGAAGACCTCTGACTGAGCCAGAGCAACCGGAGGTTCGAGGTGAAGGTTGACTCAATCATAGACAAGGAGGTGAGGTAAGCCCAGAAGATCCTTCCGAGGTCACCGGTCAGAGATTCGACCACTTATTGCCTACCKAATGTGAACGGCCGTCAAGAGTCTTAGTCCTTTTGTCCTCCATGTACATGTTTTAAACAGTTTCASTTACATCTCAAATCGAGACGGTGCTTTGTCTTGGCTGTGCTCAGTTTGGGAGGATTGGGATTGTTTGGGATACTTTTCTGAGATTGGAGAAAAAAAWWATATTTATGTTTAATATATGTTTACATAAGAGGATGCTGGGGTATTACCTAAACATCCAAAAATCTGGTTTTGTTTTGTCTAACACTGCACATAGTATAGGCCACCCCTTGACTGATACGGGAAGGAATGGATAAGTGTGGTGAGTTGAACCGACAGTGTATATTATTATTTTTTCTTTTGAACTGTTATGAAATGTAATTTTCTTATGTTTTATAAATGATACACACCTTTGACAATGAAGTCATGTATAACTATGCAGCATTCACTTGCTAGAATATTACAGCTATTTTATATACATCACATTCTAGTCATGTCGTTACTGTATTTTGGATAATTGGGTCCATTGAAATGGTGTGATTTTTTTTTTTCCATTTTTTTTCAGATGTGTTATAAAGGTAGGTTTCTTTTTGGATGTGAAAAGTTAAGAGTTCCTATACATCTGTTAAAGGATGCATATGAAACATCTGAACAGGGCAAACAAAACAACTCAACAACCACAGCGTAGCCTATTCACAACCAATACTGCTCTACCGKGCAAAAAGGCAGTAACTGGTCAAATAAGCTATTTTTTGTATTTATTTATTTTCTACATGAAATGCATGCGGACAAGTTTCCTGCCTCTTGTGTTTTGGAGAAAGTGAGGGTCATGTTAGCAGTAACTGCGAAACAAGGTAAATAAACACCATCTTTCTCAGTTCTACACTGAGCAGTTACTGCCTTTCTTGCTTTGTAGGACAGAATAGTAATCTCATTTCACCCAATTTTCAAAAAAAAAAAGCTACCTTTTTATYTGCATTTGCATAGACATTAAAAAACAGTTGGCTTTCTGCCAATTGCGCCGTGCCAGCACTAGGGGAACCACTCGATAAACTGGTGGCGGCGCAGGACTCAACGCGTGGCACTACAAACATTGCAGCATTTTAGATCATGAAGCTATCCTATGAAATAATTTTGCAACAATGTGCTGACACTAGCGCAGTAATCAAATTACATGTCACAACGTTTTGGATAATTTACAGATGTCGATAGTGATGACAAGGTGATTTGCATAATATAGACTTACTTATTGCTGAAATGTGCTGATCATAACAGCTGTAATATAACAGTAATTTTGTAATCAAATATGAGACGCTGGGATGGATTTATCAGGGTTATGTTCATTCAACAAATAACCCGTTAGCTGTCCAAATCAATGCCCGTACGTCCAAAAGGCTACTGACTGGGAGTGTACAGTCATAAGGTCTGAATGCTAACTGCCACAATCTCATATTAGAAAACTTGCCATGGTCTCTGCAATACAAACTCCTAACTAGCCTATTATTCAAGCCATTATTGAGGGTACAGAACAGCACACGAATAAGGCAGCGAGAAAGACGGGCGTTAGCAGCCCATGGGACCACTGGGGACCAGGTGAATAGGTGCATGCATTTTCCACCTCTCAAAACCCTGCTAACAACAAACGTTCCCACAACTTCAGAGGAAGTTCCCTTAAGTCTGCCGTTTTTCTTAGGAATGTTCCYGTGAAGTGCAAGGACTGTTTCCAAGAGACCATTCCGTTAATGTCAAACAGAACTTACYCAGAACGTGGTTACCATGTTCACTGAATATTCTGTGTTCTAGACACGTTTTCTAAGGGTTGGGAGAATATTCAAATGTCCCACCAAACATACACAGAACATGGCAAACTCTAAAATATGAATGTTCTAGACACGTTTCATTGTAACGTTGCCAGAACATGTCAGTTGTCCGGAAGTCGCCTGATGATCCCAAAGAAACGTTCTCCAAAACATTTGTTTCATCATTTACACGTCACCCCATGTTACTGTGGCCGAGCCCATCGAGATTCTGATATTTTAACCACTGATCCATTAACTCCCAACCTCTTGGTACARGGCATTCCTATCGTCCTGCTACACCACCATCTCTGTGTCAGTTATGTTAATCTGACTGTTCTCTGATTTCGATGACTTATTTCAGCAATTTTAGGGATTTTTGTGTAGTTGTCTGATGTTGGTGGGGCATATAACCCTGTTTTTTAATGTTATAGTTTTTCTTGAGTATTTTTAACAGAGCTGAGATTTACTTAAGTGCATTCACCCTATTATTTACACCTAGACTGTTTCAGGTCTACACAAGTGCCGAGGGTTTGGGTTTGCTTGTGGACAGGGCCTTGCTATACTGGCCCAATAAGGACATGTCCTAGGSATATCCCTTATTGGAGAGTGGTTAGTGTGTTTGTCATTGGTGCTGGTGGCATGGGTTAGAGACGCACACTACTCTCTCATTCTTAGCAATATATGTTAATGTAATTATTTGYCAACAGTTACACCTTACTGATCAAATTAAAATCAGTTGCTCATTGAAAGATGTGACTCTGTGTGATTACCTCTTGAGCACAAAGTATCAGTATTAATTCTATATAGCTGWGCATCTCTCCATTGTCTTCTTGAAATGCACTTTGAAGTAAATCTCAGCTCGGACTCAGGGATGGCTAACCCAGGAGATCCCTTCAATCTCCATAGAGTTAGGTAAATCTGCTTTTAGGTTTTTGCACCTCGTGATCTCAAAGTTTTCATAAAGTTGGTGGATTTGGTGCCTCTAGCACCTGGTTGTCTAGTGCTTAATTGAAAGGAAAGACCTGCAGACACTAAACTCTCCATGGATTAAAATATGCCTATTAGCAAACGCTTTAATCCAAAGCGATTTAGTCTTGCGTGAATGTATTTTACATACAGGTGGTCCTGGGAATCAAACCCTCAATCCTGGCATTGCAAACGCCATGGTGTACCAATTGAGCTACAGAGGACTGAGTTGACACCCCTGCTCTAGGGCAATTCAGGTGGATGTTAGAGGGACTTTTTACTGAATGTTTGTTTTATATGGATGTGCTTTGCTTTTCGTGTTTTCTTTGTGTGTGTGTGTACCGTGTATTCGGGAAGTATTCAGACCCTTTTGACTTTTTCCACATTTTGATAATTTTCAGGCTTATTCTAAAATGGATTAGTGTTTTTCCCTCAATCTACACACGGTACCCCATAATGACAGGCCAAAATATTTTTTTGTGTGCAAAGTTTTAAAAAATAATACATTTACATAAATATTCAGACCTTTTTTACTCAGTTTAACGCACCTTTTTGGAAGTGATTATAGCCTCAAGTCTTCTTGGGTATGACGCTGCAAGCRTGTTACACCTGTATTTGGGGAGTTTTCCCATTTTTCTTCTCAGCAGATCCTCAAGCTCTGTCAGGTTGGAAGGGAAGCGTCGCTACACAGCTATTTTCAGGTCTCTCCAGATATATACGATCGGTTTCAAGTCCGGGCTCTGGCTGGACCACTCGAGGACATTGAGACTTGTCCCGAAGCCACTCCTGCGTTGTCTTGGCTGTGTGCTTAGGGTCGTTGTCCTGTTGGAAGGTGAACCTTCACCCCAGGTTGAGGTCTTGAGCACTCTGGAGTAGGTTTTCATCAAGGATATGTCTGTACTCTCTGTTACTCTTTCCCTCAATCTCCCAGTCCCTGCCGCTTAAAAACATCCCCACAGCGTGATGCTGCCACCACCATGCTTCACCATAGGGATGGTGCCAGGTTTCCTCCAGAAGTGAAGGCTTAGCATTCAGGCCAAAGCGTTTCATCAGACCAGAAAATATTGTTTCTCGTGGTCTGAGTCCTTTACGTGCCTTTTGGCAAACTCCAAGTGGGTTTTCATGTGCCTTTTACTGAGTGGCTTCCGTCTGACCACTCTACCATAAAGGCCTGATTGGTGGAGTGCTGCAGAGATTGTTGTCCTTTTGGAAGGTTCTCCTATCTCCACAGAGGAGCTCTGTCAGAGTCACCATTGGGTTCTTAGTCACCTCCCCGACCAAGGCCTTTCTCCCCGATTGCTCAGTTTGGCCTGGCAGCCAGCATTAGGAGGAATCTTGGTGGTTCCAAACTTCTRCCATGGAGGCCAATGTGTTCTTYGAGACCTTCAATGCTGCAGAAATGTTTTGATACCATTCCCCAGATCTGTGTCTCGACACAATCCTGTCTCAGCGCTCTACGTACAATTCCTTTGATCTCATGGCTTGGTTTTTGCACTGACATGCGCTGTCAACTGTGGAACCTTAYAGACAGGTGTGCCTTTCCAAATCATGTCCAATCAATTGAATTTACCACAAGGGCTTCCSGAGTGGCGCAGTGCTCTACGGCACTGCATCGCAGTGCTAGAGGCGTCACTAGAGATCTGCGTTCGATCCTGGGCTGTGCCGCAGCCGGCCGCTACCGGGAGACCCATGATACGGCGCATAATTGGCTCAACTTCGTCCAGGTTAGGGGAGGGTTTGGCCGGCTGGGATGTCCTTGTCCCATCGCACTCTAGCGACTTGTGGCYGCCGGGCGCATGCGCGCTGACTTCGGTCACCGGCTGTACGGTGTTTCTTCCGACATTGGTGCAGCTGGCTTCTGGGTTAAGCAAGCATGTGTCAAGAAGCAGTGGGGCTTGGCGCAGTTGTTTCGGACGCGTTGCTCTCGACCTTCACCTCTCCCGAGTCCCATCGCTGCAACTAAATCCATTTTCTTTCTAGGATGAAGGAAGCTGGAACGCACTACTCCCACCAACCATCATCAACACAAGACCTCCAAATAGAGCAGAAAAGGGGCTCATACAGAAACACAATAGACCACTATAATACTCTGCTGCCAAGGCTAAGACTGTAACTACCAATTTGGATATCACGGAATTGGGGGGGAAAGGGGGTGAAGTACCAACACTCAAAATTATATATAAATGCATTTACCAACAGGTGGACTCCAATCAAGTTGTAGAAACATCTCAAGGATGATCAATGGCAACAGGCTGCACCTGAGCTCAATTTAGCATCTCATAGCAAAGGGTCTGAATAGCTATGTAATTAAGTTATTTTGGTTTTCTATTTTTAATACATTTGCAAACATTTTAAAAACCTGTTTTTTCACTTTGTCATTATGGGGTATTGTGTGTAGATTGAGGGGGATGTTTTTTATTTTTATCCTGTTTCTAGAATAAAGCTTTAACGTAACAATGTGGAAAAAGTCAAGAAGTCTAAATACTTTCCGAATGCGCTGTAGATCTCTATAGTAGACTTGTTTATTGATATTTGACAGGTCATTGTAAATAAGAATTTGTTAATTGTTTTACCTGTATAAATAAAGGTGAAATAAAAAATAAATGTAAGATCAAACCTTTTTTGATAGTGATTCAGGATTAACATTAATACAGGCTGAAATACCCCACCAACGTTAGACCACTATACAGAAAGCCCTAAAATTGTGGCATCAGAGTGCAGAGCAAGCTTCAAACAGGATGCGCACCCCACGGAGCACACGGTAAGATCAGTGACATTTTTTGCTGTTTTGATGTTAAGGTTCTAAAATTGTCATAAATAATACATTGTGACGTAAATGTGCATACTATGTACTGGTGCATAAAAATAAAGTTTCCCATATTAGGTTTCAATTTTGTAATTGTCATTTTTTTGAAGTAGCTAAAGTGTTTTTTTCATTTTTTTTTTTTCATTTAACCTTTCAGGCAAGTCAGTTAAGAACAAATTCTTATTTACAATGACGAGCTACCCCGGCCAAACCCTAACGACGCTGGGCCATTGGTGCGCCGCCCTATGGGAATCAAATCACGGCCGMTTGTGATACAGTTCAGGATCAAACCAGGGTCTGTAGTGACGCCTCTAGCACTGAGATGCAGTGCTTTGGACCGCTGCGCCACAAAACTGACGCTTGCGCAACTTTGGGGCAAGACAGGCTGGGTTGGCTTAGATTTTTGAKYACATGTAAACTATTTAGTCTCCAATGTTTATTGAAAACATATTTGCACAATGAGAACTTGTCTCTTAAATACATCATTGAAGTTGTTGGTTAGCTGGCTAGCGAATTTAAGCCATATTTGRATTGACATGCAATCAGTCAAAATGACATGGTATCTAAAACGAGATGAAATGAGTCACGATTCCCTACATGGCATTTTCTTTGTCATTGTTGCTAGCTATCTGGCCATCCAGAATCACAACAACTCTTGACTTCTGCCCCATTGAAGCGTACACTTCATTTTCGTGAAGTTGTCAGCTAACCCATCTATAGTAGGGTGATTTCAGAAAAAGTGGGACACTGCATTTCCGTCTTCTGTAACCGCTATCTAACATATTAACACATATTGCTGAAATCCTCAAGATTATATAATTGAATTGTCATTGGTGTACAATTTAGGAKTAATAATTGAGAATCACACTACATATCGTATCTTGAGGTACCTGGCACGCTAACTGAAACCAAACGCTAACTGAAAATATGGTTTTGGCGCAGTGTACACAAGTGGATGTGTCATGCCTGATATCAACATTTTTCCTCTGTGTGATTAGGAAACATCTTGAGGATTTCAGAAATATATCATGTTGGTGAAATATGTTAGATAGTCAAATCTAATTTTATTCGCTGTAAGGTGTAGACTTTACAGTGAAATGCTTGCTTACAAGCCCTTAACCAACAATACAGTTTTAAGAGAAATACCCCCAAAAATAAGATTTTTTTTAAATAAAAGTTTAAAAAAATTAAAGAGCAGCAGTAAAATAGCGAGGGGGTACAAGTACAGAGTCAATGTGCTGGGGCACCAGTTAGTCGAGGTAATATGTACAGTCGTAGCCAAAAGTTTTGAGAATGAGACAAATATTCATTTACACAAAGTTTGCTGCTTCAGTGTCTAGATATTTTTGTCAGAGGTTACTATGGAATACTGAAGTATAATTACAAGCCTTTCATAAGTGTCAAAGGCTTTTATTGATAATTACATGAAGTTGATGCAAAGAGTCAATATTAGCAGTGTTGCCCCTTCTTTTTCAAGACCTCTACAATCCGCCCTGGCATGCTGTCAATTAATTTCATGCATAATCAATAATCTTGCATAATCAATGCTTGGAGTTTGTCAGAATTTGTGGGTTCTTGTTTGTCCACCCGCCTCTTGAGGATTGACCACAAGTTCTCAATGGGATTAAGGTCTGAAGTACAGGAGACTTTCCTGGCCATGGACCCAAAATATCAATGTTTTGTTCCCCGAGCCACTTAGTTATCACTTTTCCTTATGGCAAGGTGCTCCATCGTTGCTGGAAAAGGCATTGTTCGTCACCAAACTGTTCCTGGATGGTTGGGAGAAGTTGCTCTCGGAGGATGTATTGGTACCATTCTGTATTCATGGCTGTGTTCTTAGGCAAAATTGTGAGGGAGCCCACTCCCTTGGCTGAGAAGCAACCCCACACATGAATGGTCTCAGATGCTTTACTGTTGGCATGACACAGGACTGATGGTAGCGCTCACCTTGTCTTCTCTGGATAAGCTTTTTTCCGGGTGCCCCAAACAATCAGAAAGGGGTTTTATCAGAGAAAATGACTTTACCCCAGTCCTCAGCAGTCCAATCCCTGTACCTTTTGCAGAATATCAGTCTGTCCCTGATGTTTCCTGGAGAGAAGTGGCTTCTTTGCTGCCCTTCTGTACACCAGGCCATCCTCCATAAGTCTCCAAAAGCTGGTCCTTTTGTGCAGGGCTGAAATGCAGTGGAAATGTTTTTGGGGGATTCAGTTCATTTGCATGGCAAAGAGGGACTTTGCAATTAATTGAAATTCATCTGATCACTCTTCATAACATTCTGGAGAATATGCAAATTGCCATCATAACAAACTGAGGCAGCAGACTTTGAAAATTAATTTGGTGTCATTCTCAAAACTTTTGGCAACGACTGTACATGTAGGTAGAGTTATTAAAGTGAGTATGCATAGATAATAAGAGAGAGTAGCAGCAGCATAAAAGAGGGGGGCAATGCTTATAGTCTGGTTAGCCATTGATTAGATGTTCAAGAGACTTATGGCTTGGCACTCCGGTACCGTTTTCTGTGCAGTAGCAGAGAGAACATTCTATGGACTAGGGTGGCTGGAGTCTTTGACAATTTTTAGGGCCTTCCTCTGACACCGCCTGGTTATAGAGGTCCTGGATGGCAGGAAGCTTGGCCCCAGTGATGTACTGGGCCGTACGCACTACCCTCTGTAGTGCCTTGCGGTCGGAGGTCAAGCAGTTGCCTTTACCAGGCAGTGATGCAACCCGTCAGGATGCTCTCGATGGTGCAGCTGTAGAACCTTTTGAGGATCTGAGGACCCATGCAAACACTTTTCAGTCTTCTGAGGTGGGATAGTTTTGTCGTGCCCTCTCCACGACTGTCTGGTGTGCTTGGACCATGTTAGTTTGTTGTTGATGTGGACGCAAAGGAACTTGAGGCTCTCAACCTGCTCCACCACAGCCCCGTCGATGAGAATGGAGGCGTGCTCTGTCCTGCCTTTTCCTGTAGTCCACAATCATCTCCTATGTCTTGATCACATTGAGGGAGAGTTGTTGTCCTTGCACCACACGGTCAGGTCTCTGACCTCCTCCCTATAGGCTGTCTCGTCGTTGTRGGTGATCAGGCCTACCACTGTTGTGTCATCGGCAAACTTAATGATGGTGTTGGAGGCGAGCCTGGCCGTGCAGTCATGAGTGAACAGGGAGTACAGGAGGGGACTGAGCATGCACCCCTGAGTGGCCCCCGTGTTGAGGATTAGCGCGGTGGATGTGTTGTTACCTACCCTTACCACCTGGGGGTGACCCGTCAGGAAGTCCAGGGTCCAGTTGCAGAGGGAGATGTTTAGTCCCAGGGTCCTTAGCTTAGTGATGAGCTTTGAGCGCACTATGGTGTTGCACTATGGTGTTGAACGCTGAGCTGTAGTCAATGAATAGCATTCTCACATAGGTGTTCCTTTTGTCCAGGTGTGAAAAGGCAGTGTGGAGTGCAATAGAGATTGCATCATCTTTGGATCTGTTGGGGCGGTATGCAAATTGGAGTGGGTCTAGGGTTGATGTGAGCCATTACCAGCCTTTCTAACCACTTCTTGGCTACAGACGTCAGTGCTACGGGTCGGTAGTCATTTAGGCATGTTACCTTAGTGTTCTTGGGCACAGGGACTATGGTGGTCTGCTTGAAACATGTTGCTATTATAGACTCATACAGGGACAGGTTGAAAATGTCAGTGAAGACACTTGCCAGTTGGTCAGCGCATGCTCGGAGTACACGTTCTGGTAATCCGTCTGGCCCTGCGGCCTTGTGAATGTTGACTTGTGTCTTACATCGGCTGCAGAGAACGTGATCACACAGTCGTCTGGAACAGCTGATGCTCTCAAGCATGTTTCAGTGTCACTTGCTTCGAAGCAAGCATAGCAGTAATTTAGCTAATCTGGTAGGCTCGTGTCACRGGGAAGCTCTCGGCTGTGCTTCCCTTTGTAGTCTGTAATAGTTTGCAAGCCCTGCCACGTCCGACGAGRGTCGGAGCCGGTGTAGTACGATTCGATCTTAGTCCGCTATTGACACTTTACCTGTTTGATAGTTCGTCTGAGGGCATAGTGGGATTTCTTATAAGCTTCCGGGTTAGAGTCTGCTTGGAGCTCTACCCTTTAGCTCAGTGCGGATGTTGCCTGTAATCCATGGCTTCTGTTTGGGGTATGTACGTACAGTCACTGTGGGGACGAAGTCATTGATGCACTTATTGATGAAGCCAGTGACTGGTGTGGTGTACTCCTCAATGCTATCGGAACAAATTCCAGTCTTTGCTAGCAAAAAAGTTCTGTAGCTTAGCATCTGCTTCATCTGACCACTTTTTTATTGACTGAGTCACTGGTGCTTCCTGCTTTAATTTGTGCTTGTAAACAGGAATCAGGAGGATAGAATAATGGTCAGATTTGCCAAATGGAGGGCGAGGGAGAGCTTTGTACGCGTCTCTGTGTGTGGAGTAAAGGTGGTCTAGAGTTTTTTTTCCCCTCTGGTTGCACATTTCACATGCTGGTAGAATTTAGGTAAAACGGATTTAAGTTTCCCTGCATTAAAGTCCCCGGCCACTAGGAGCACTGCCTCTGGATGTGTGTTTTCTTGTTTGCTAATGGCTGTATGCAGCTCTTTGAGAACGGTCTTAGTGCCAGCATCGGTTTGTGGTGGTAAATAGACAGCTACAAAGAATATAGATGAAAACGCTCTTGGTAGATAGTGTGGTCTACAGCTTATCATGCGATACTCTACCTCAGGCGAGCAAAACCTCGAGACTTCCTTAGATATTGTGCACCAGCTGTTTACAAATATTCATAGACCGCCACCCCTTGTCTTACCAGAGGCTGCTGTTCTATCCTGCCGATACAGTGTATAACCCGCCAGCTGTATGTTATTCATGTCGTCGTTCAGCCACGACTCTGTGAAACATAAGATATTATAGTTTTTAATTTCCCGTTGGTAGGTTATACGTGCTTGTATGTAGGAAGGAGAGAAGAGGAGGAGGAAGAAGAGGAGAGGAGAGGGGTGAGGAGGAGGAAAGGACAAGAGAGGAAGAGGAAGCATCTCATTTCATGTCACGATTTTCAAGCATGGTGGTGGCTGCATCATGTTATGGGTATGCTTGTCATCGGCAAGGTCTAGTGAGTTTTTTTTCTCTCCTGCAGACACTGGGAGACAAAATCACCTTTCAGCAGGACAATAACCTAAAACGAGGCCAAATATTGAAAATCTAAAGCAGTACTTGAAAATAGCTGTCTAGCAATGATCAAAAAACAACTTGACAGAGCTTGAAGAATTTTAAGAAGAATAATGTGCAAATGTTGTACAATCCATGTGTGCTTAGAGACTTACCCAGAAAGACTCACAGCTGTAATCGCTGACAAAGGTGATTCTAACATGTATTGGCTCAGGGGTGTGAAGTCTTATGTGAATGAGATATTTCCGTATTTCATTTTCAATCAATTTGCTAACATTTCTAATGTTTTCAGTTTGTCATTATGGGGTATTATGTTGAGATTGTAGTGTTCTTAAACTATTT
>NC_036847.1:57229-63316 GCF_002910315.2 Salvelinus sp. IW2-2015
TATTATAGACTCATACAGGGACAGGTTGAAATGTCAGTGAAGACACTTGCCAGTTGGTCAGCCATGCTCGGAGTACACGTTCTGGTAATTCTCTGGCCCTGCGGCCTTGTGAATGTTGACTTGTGTCTTACATCGGCTGCAGAGAACGTGATCACACAGTCGTCTGGAACAGCTGATGCTCTCAAGCATGTTTCAGTGTCACTTGCTTCGAAGCAAGCATAGCAGTAATTTAGCTAATCTGGTAGGCTCGTGTCACRGGGAAGCTCTCGGCTGTGCTTCCCTTTGTAGTCTGTAATAGTTTGCAAGCCCTGCCACGTCCGACGAGRGTCGGAGCCGGTGTAGTACGATTCGATCTTAGTCCGCTATTGACACTTTACCTGTTTGATAGTTCGTCTGAGGGCATAGTGGGATTTCTTATAAGCTTCCGGGTTAGAGTCTGCTTGGAGCTCTACCCTTTAGCTCAGTGCGGATGTTGCCTGTAATCCATGGCTTCTGTTTGGGGTATGTACGTACAGTCACTGTGGGGACGAAGTCATTGATGCACTTATTGATGAAGCCAGTGACTGGTGTGGTGTACTCCTCAATGCTATCGGAACAAATTCCAGTCTTTGCTAGCAAAAAAGTTCTGTAGCTTAGCATCTGCTTCATCTGACCACTTTTTTATTGACTGAGTCACTGGTGCTTCCTGCTTTAATTTGTGCTTGTAAACAGGAATCAGGAGGATAGAATAATGGTCAGATTTGCCAAATGGAGGGCGAGGGAGAGCTTTGTACGCGTCTCTGTGTGTGGAGTAAAGGTGGTCTAGAGTTTTTTTTCCCCTCTGGTTGCACATTTCACATGCTGGTAGAATTTAGGTAAAACGGATTTAAGTTTCCCTGCATTAAAGTCCCCGGCCACTAGGAGCACTGCCTCTGGATGTGTGTTTTCTTGTTTGCTAATGGCTGTATGCAGCTCTTTGAGAACGGTCTTAGTGCCAGCATCGGTTTGTGGTGGTAAATAGACAGCTACAAAGAATATAGATGAAAACGCTCTTGGTAGATAGTGTGGTCTACAGCTTATCATGCGATACTCTACCTCAGGCGAGCAAAACCTRGAGACTTCCTTAGATATTGTGCACCAGCTGTTTACAAATATTCATAGACCGCCACCCCTTGTCTTACCAGAGGCTGCTGTTCTATCCTGCCGATACAGTGTATAACCCGCCAGCTGTATGTTATTCATGTCGTCGTTCAGCCACGACTCTGTGAAACATAAGATATTATAGTTTTTAATTTCCCGTTGGTAGGTTATACGTGCTTGTATGTAGGAAGGAGAGAAGAGGAGGAGGAAGAAGAGGAGAGGAGAGGGGTGAGGAGGAGGAAAGGACAAGAGAGGAAGAGGAAGCATCTCATTTCATGTCACGATTTTCAAGCATGGTGGTGGCTGCATCATGTTATGGGTATGCTTGTCATCGGCAAGGTCTAGTGAGTTTTTTTCCTCTCCTGCAGACACTGGGAGACAAAATCACCTTTCAGCAGGACAATAACCTAAAACGAGGCCAAATATACGCTGGAGTTTACCAAGACGACATTGAATGTTCCTGTGTGGCCTAGTTACAGTTTTGAGTTAAATCGGCTTGAAAATCTAAAGCAGTACTTGAAAATAGCTGTCTAGCAATGATCAAAAAACAACTTGACAGAGCTTGAAGAATTTTAAGAAGAATAATGTGCAAATGTTGTACAATCCATGTGTGCTTAGAGACTTACCCAGAAAGACTCACAGCTGTAATCGCTGACAAAGGTGATTCTAACATGTATTGGCTCAGGGGTGTGAAGTCTTATGTGAATGAGATATTTCCGTATTTCARTTTCAATCAATTTGCTAACATTTCTAATGTTTTCAGTTTGTCATTATGCGGTATTATGTTGAGATTGTAGTGTTCTTAAACTATTTTGAATTCAGGCTGTAACACAACACACTGTGGAATAAGTAAAGGGGTATGAATTCTTTCTGAAGGCACTGTAACCCTGTTTTAATGTTACTCCTGAATCACTATGGTCAATAAAATACTTTCTTGAGTGTACTTTTAACAGAGCTGAGATTTATTTAAAAGTGCYTTTCAAGAAGATGATGGAGAGATGTTCAGCTATATAGAATGAATTAATACTGATCATTTTTGAGAGGTAGTGGACATGTGGTCATAATTTGTGCTCAAGGGGTAATTCTAACTTTCATTGAGAAACTGATTTTAATTAGATCAGTTAGGGGCGTTGTAAATGTTGCCAAATAATGACAAAGATATTGCTAAGAATCGGAGAGTAGTGTGATTCCCCTAGCGGGTCTCGAACTCAGGCCACCAGCACCAATTATGAATGCCCTAACCACTGTCCCAACAAGGGATATCCTTGGGGCATGGCGTATAGACGGGTTGGCTGACAACATCACGAAAATGATGCACTGGCACATCGATGTGGCCGGATGGCATGCACTGTTATGATTGTGAACGYTCAGATAGCTAGCAGCAATGACAAGAAGCTGCCATGTGGGGAATCGTAGGTGTRTTCTTTCAGCTTGTTATATCTTGTTATTGTTATCTGTAAATAGCCCATCCAATCTACCTCATCCCCATACTGTATTTATTTATTTATCTTGCTCCTTTGCACCCCAGTATCTCTACTTCCACATTCATCTTCTGCACATCTACCTTTCCAGTGTTTAATTGCTATATTGTAATTATACTTCGCCACCATGGCCTTATTTATTGCCTACCTCATGCCTTTTGCACACATTGTATATAGATTCTCTTTTTTTTCTACCATGTTATTGACTTGTTTATTGTTTACTCCATGTGTAACTCTGTGTTGTCTGTTCACACTGCTATGCTTTATCTTGGCCAGGTCGCAGTTGCAAATGAGAACTTGTTCTCAACTAGCCTACCTGGTTAAATAAAGGTGAAATAAAAAATAAAATAAAAAATAAATAAAAGTAGTGATGAAGTCAATCTCTACTCCACTTTCAGCCAGGAGAGATTGGCATGCATATTATTAATTTTAGCTCTCTGTGTACATCCAAGGGCAAGCCGTACTGCCCTGTTCTGAGCCAAGTCCTTTTTTGTGGCACCTGACCACACGACTGAACAGTAGTCAAGGTGCGACAAACCTTGGGCCTGTAGGACCTGCCTTGTTGATAGTGTTGTTAAGAAGGCAGAGCATTGCTTTATTAGACAGATTTCTCCCCATCTTAGTTACTACTGCAGCAATATGTTTTGACCATGACAGTTTACAATCTAGTGTTACTCCAAGCAGTTTAGTCATCTCAACTTGCTCAATTTCCACGTTATGTATTACAAATTTTATTTGAGGTATAGGGTTTAGTGAGTGTTTTGTTCAACATACAATGCTTTTAGTTTTAGAAATATTTAGGGCTAACTTATTCCTTGCCACCCACTCTGAAACTAACTGCAGCTCTTTGTTGAGTGTTGTAGTCATTTCAGTCGCTGTAGTAGCTGACATGTATAGTGTTGAGTCATCCGCATACAAAGAAACGCTGGCTTTACTCAAAGTCAGTGCCATGTCGTTAGTAAAAATTGAAAAAAAGCAAGTGGCCTAAACAGCTACCCTGGGGAATTCCTGATTCTAACTGGATTATATTTGATAGGCTTCCGTTAAAGAACACCCTCTGTGTCCTGTTAGACAAGTAACTCTTTATCCACATTATGGCAGGGGGTGTAAAGCAATAACACATACGTTTTTCCAGCAGTAGACTATGATCAATATGTAAAAAGCTGCACTGAAGTCTAACAAGACAGCCCCCACAATAATTGTATCATCAATTTCTCTCAGCCAATCATCAGTCATTTGTGTAAGTGCTGTGCTTGTTGAGTGCCCTTCCCTATAAGCATGCTGAAATTCTGTTGTCAATTTGTTTATTGTAAAATAGCAACAACTTGTAATTTGCATCAGTTATCTCCTATTTGGAATAACAATTTTTGGTAATACTTTACTTGACACCCAGCGTCATAACACATTATGACACGGTCATAACCATGTCATAATATGTCTTAACGGCTGAGAACTTGTCACAACCTGTCATAATATGGTCATAACACAGTCATGATACATATATTTAGACCTGTTGTGACATATTGTGTTATTTTATGGCTGGTTGTGACACCTACATTGTAATTAAAGTGTTACCCAATTTTATTTTTTTCTGGCTGTTTTGAGTGATATTTTCAACCTGCAAGGGCAATTTTATTTTCAAGAGTCATATTCTCTCCCTATTTTTTCTGGTTCTTTTATCTCAGGTTCTGTACAGCGTTGAAAACCAACAGGGTGGGCCTCCCGAGTGGCGCAGTGGTTTAAGGCACTGCATCGCAGTGCTAGCTGTGCCACTAGAGATTCTGGGTTCGAGTCCAAGCTGTCACAGCCGGGAGACCCATGGGGGGGCTCACAATTGGCCCATCAGCAATAAGACAAGACTCTAACTACCAATTGGATACCACGAAATTGGGGTAAAAAAGAAAACCAACAGGGTACCATGGGACAACAAACTAGTCTCCCACTCTTATTTTCAAATAATTTACCTGTTCAGGGAATGATGGATTGATATCTCCATTATATGATAGGATAGTGACTCACAATAAAGGTCTACCTGTTATGGATAGGGCGTTGGGCCACCACGAGCCGCCAGAACAGTTTCAATGCGCCTTAGCATAGATTCTAAAGTGTCTAGACCTCTATTATAGTGATGCGACACCATTCTTCCACAAGAAACCAGCCCCGTCGCGGACCAGGATGTCTTGCTCCCAGACAGGCTAAATAACTTTTTTGCTCGCTTTGAGGACAATACAGTGCCACGGCCCGCTACCAAAACCTGCGGGCTCTCCTTCACTGCAGCCGAGGTGAGTAAAACATTTAAACGTGTTAACCCTCGCAAGGCTGCAGGCCCAGACGGCATTCCCAGCCGCGTCCTCAGAGCATGCGCAGACCAGCTGGCTGGTGTGTTTAAGGACATATTCAATCAATCCTTATCCCAGTCTGCTGTTCCCACATGCTTCAAGAGGGCCACCATTGTTCCCGTTCCCAAGAAAGCTANCACCTGTTGCTGACAGGTGTATAAAATCGAGCACACAGCCATGCAATCTCAATAGATTAACATTGGCAGTAGAATGGCCTTACTGAAGAGCTCAGTGACTTTCAACGTGGCACCGTCATAGGATGCCCCCTTTCCAACAAGTCAGTTGGTCAAATTTCTGCCCTGCTAGAGCTGCCCCGGTCAACTGTAAGTGCTGTTATTGTGAAGTGGAAACGTCTTGGAGCAACAACGGCCCAGCCGCGAAGTAGTAGGCCACACAAGCTCACAGAACGGAACCGCAGAGTGCTGAGGCGCATAGCGTGTACAAATCATCTGTCCTCAGTTSCAACACTCATTACSGAGTTCCAAACTGCCTCTGGGAGCATCGTCAGCACAGAACTGTTCGTCGGGATCTTCTTGAAATMAGTTTTCATGGTCAAGCAGCCGCACACATGCCAAAGATCACCATGCGCAATGCCAAGCGTCGGCTGGAGTGGTGTAATGCTCGCCGCCATTGGACTCTGGAGCAGTGGAAARGCATTCTCTGGAGTGATGAAGTGGTTTGGTGAACCATGTTTGCGTGATGACTAGTAACTTTGCCTGGAACCTAAAGACTTCCGTTAACACGCTTCACCATCTGGCAGTATGACGGACGAATCTGAGTTTGGCGGATTCCAGGAGAATGCTACCTGCCGCAATGCATAGTGCCAACTGTAAAGTTTGGTGGATGAGGAATAATTGTCTTGGTTCCAGTYAAGGGAAATCAAAAWAWATATATATGTATTGAATATTTAAAACATACAATCTACTTCCAGTAAAGCCGCTCAACATCTACATCACATTAGTCATCTAACAGGGCACGTCAACCAATGTCCCACAAGGTCAAAAACGGGTACCCGAATGAGCGATCCATGGGACCCGAACCAGTGATTCATCAGCCACCGGCCCAAGCTCCGCGAGGCCTCCAGCCCTCCAAGATCCCTCCCACAGTTCCCCAAGAGCTGCCCTGAACCATCCGAGAACCCCCCCCCC
>NC_036847.1:64156-67400 GCF_002910315.2 Salvelinus sp. IW2-2015
ACTTCATCTGAGACCCCCCTCGAGAAAAATTCGATAATTCCATTCCCAAGACCCCAAGCCCCCGTCCCCAATACACCAACAACCAACAAAATTAACAAAAGACAAAAAAGAGAAAGACAAAGGAAAACAGAACACAACAATGCAAAAAACAAGACATCAAGGACAACAAAAATCATAACAGCAAGGCCATCTGAATATGTTTGAGTGCATGTGTGGCACTATTTACATGTGTGTGTGTCCGTGTATGTGCATGTGTGTGCATTTGAATGAGAGTGTGTGTATATGCATGTGTATAAACACCTGCACAGCATCAGCCTCAGGCAAACCGGCATTAGCTGTAACAACACTGCCCCCTCAGTGTCATACAAACATACTTTTTGTTCTGTTCTTACTTTTATCTTTGACCGTCATTCTATCCCTCGCACAGCAACTCCACTCCCACTTGTCTCCAATTCCACATCCCAACGTAATATTGTACACTTATCATAATTAGGTTMTAGTCCAAAGAGTCCGGAAGTGGTTTGGTGAACCATGTTTGCGTGATGACTAGTAACTTTGCCTGGAACCTAAAGACTTCCATTAACTCTATGATCTAAAGCCTAGAGAGGCTCACATAGTCTTGTGACACACAGGAGACATGGGTTCAAATCCAGTTGGACACACTAACAGCAATAACTAAATGATATATACCTAGTTGTCACGACTTCTGCCGAAGTCGATGCCTCCCCTTGTTCGGGCGGTGTTCGGCGGTCGACGTCGCTGGTCTTCTAGCCATCGCCGATCCATTTTCCATTTGTTTTGTCTCGTTTTCCCACACACCTGGTTCTCATTTCCCTCATTATGTGTTGTGTATTTAACCCTCTGTTCCTCCCATGTCTTTGTGTGGTATTGTTTGTAAGTGCTAGTGCACATTATGTTTGACTGGTGCGCTTGTTTGGGTTATGATTGTTGGCCGCATACTTATTGAATTTCTTTTATGCCATTAGCTTTTTACTATAAACCTGGCATACCGGCTTATTATCAGTTCTGCTCTCTGGTCTGTTTGACTTCCTTGCTACACACGAGACTGCACCTCCTAACATCTAGTGCCGTTACATAAGCTTGGTCACTAATAAGGATATCATATTATGTCGCTGTTAAGTATATTTGGTAAGTACACATTCTAGGGCCAACAATACATGAATTGGTCCACCCAACAATAGGAGTGTGTGAAGAAAGGGCGCAGAGCGCCTCTTCACACCGTCGAAGGAGGCCTGAAGAAATTCGGTCGAGCTATGTCCAAACTAGCACAGCGCTCTCACTAAACATCTTCTTACAAGATGCACAATCGAGAGGCATCTCGTGTCGGGGCATGTCATCACCGCGGTACAGGAACTAGCTCTGACGGCCACACTACGCTAACCTGTCTCAGCACTGATCGACGCCTCCAGGGTAGTGAAGTCTGCACCAACGCGGAAGCTCAACGTGCGGCAAAACTACCTTGCCCTGTACAACGCAGGTCCTGACTACATCCACACCGATGTACAGGGAAGGCATAAAGATCATCAAGGACAACACCTCTACCCATATTCCCATTTCCTCGATTTAGCCTACTGCCCTAGTAGATCACCTCCACTATCATCAAGAAATGGGCAAATCTCGACTACGGCAGGTCAGTACAGGTGCGATCAAGCGGGGACCGGTAGAGACTGGGAGAAAACAGCTTTTCCTATCTCAGAAGGTGACCTATCGATCCTAGTATAAAACAGCGCCAGCGCTAACGTAATTAAATTAAAACATTAGTGGTGGCCATAGCTGCCAAATACTGGCGTCAACTCCAGCCACTTTAATAATGGGAGATTTGTATGGAAATTTATCGTTAAAAATGTATCACTAGCCCCTCACTGTAAGACATGCCTATTGCACTTATATGAATATTGTCTATACAGTATCCTTACATTTACATCATCTCATATGTATATAGTAATATGTACGTTGTACTCTTATATGCTACTGCATCTTCCATCTTCTATGTAATACTGTTATGCACTAGCCACTTTAAAACTATGCCACTTTATGTTTACATACCCTACATTAACTCATCTGCATGTATAGACTGTTTACACCTCCCAAATAACATCTACCTGCATCTTGCTAATGCCGTCTTAATAATCACGTCATAGTCTTTATGTACCATATTTTATTCCTACTATATACTTGTGTGTATATAAGGTAGTAGTTTGTGGAATTGTTAGGTCTATGATACTTGTGTGGTTATACTGCATGTCTGGCAACTAAGAGAGCACAAGCCAAATTTCGGCTACACCTCGCAACTTAAACATCTGCTAACCATGTGTATGTGAAAAAGTATAACATTTGATACGCGAATTTAATGATAGGCTAACAAGCTTTAAATGTGTGCAAATTGTAGTTAATTTTATGTACATGTTCATATCAGCTCATTATTACTTGAAAATGTTGATGCAAGTGGCAATTGATAACAATTCCCATATGTCTAATTGGAAATATAAAACATATAGAGGAAAACAGTGTTAAAGCGTATTCGGTGGGCATATAGGTTTATGTCGTTTATAATAACAATTTAACAAGATTATTGGAACTTGACAAGACATCCTTATGTAGAGGACTCAATTTTGTAACTTACAAAGCAAACGACTTTCTCTATTTTCTGTGAGAGGTGGAGGAAGTCGGATCGAGAGTGAGTTCGTAACTGACAGGATCTGAGATGAGGGAGGATGAGAGTGAGTATTGGTCACCCTGAGGTCCTACAGGAGGGGGTATAGAGGGGTATTGGGTAGATATGGAATTGAAAGTGACAGAGAGGTAGAGACGGAGTGGGGGAAAGAACTAGAGCGATCAGAGAGGTTGTGACAGACAGAGAGGGAAAGAGAGTACGGAGTGGGGGAAAGGCGGGAGGAGATGAGAGCGGGTGACAGACAGAGAGGGAAGAGAGACGGAGTGGGGGAAAGAGTGAGGAGGAGGAGAGTGGTGGACAGACAGACAGTTTCTCCTCTAACTCTTTAATGCTCTGAGGGCCACAAGCGAGAACGCAGGGACTGAGTAGCAACTCTGCTGCCAACTTTCCCTTTCCCTCTCTCCCTCTTCTCTCTCCTATCCCTCTCCGTCCGCCCTATGCCTCTCCCGCTCTCGTCTCTCCTATTTCTGCTCTTCACATTCCTATCACTCTCGACATCGACCTTGCTCTATGGCTTTGTTCTCAAGCTCAATCATGTTCCATTTACCT
>NC_036847.1:67425-96165 GCF_002910315.2 Salvelinus sp. IW2-2015
AACTGCTCCGCCCACATTTGTAAAGCTCTCCAGAGGGTAGGGAGGTCTGCACAACGCATCACTGGGGGCAAACTACCTGCCCTCCAGGACACCTACACCACCCGATGTCACAGGAAGACCATAAAGATCATCAAGGAGAACAACCACCCGAGCCACTGCCTGTTCACCCCGCTATCATCCAGAAGGCGAGGTCAGTACAGGTGCATCAAAGCAGGGACCGAGAGACTGAAAAACAGCTTCTATCTCAAGGTCATCAGACTGTTAAACAGCCACCACTAACATCGAGTGGCTGCTGCCAACATACTGACTCAACTCCAGATCACTTTAATAATGGAAATTGATCAAAAATGTATCACTAGCCACTTTAAACAATGCCACCTAATATAATGTATATGTATATACTGTACACTATCATCTACTGCATCTTGCCATCTTTATGTAATACATGTATCACTAGCCACTTTTAACTATGCATATTTACATACCCTACATTACTCATCTCATATGTATGTACTGTAATCGATACCATCTACTGCATCTTGCCTATGCCGTTCTGTACCATCACTCATTCATATATCTTTATGTACATATTCTCTATTCCTTTATACTTGTGTGTATAAGGTAGTAGTTGTGGAATTGTTAGGTTAGATTACTCGTTGGTTATTACTGCATTGTCGGAACTAGAAGCACAAGCATTTCGCTACACTCGCATTAACATCTGCTAATAATGTGTATGTGATTGATTTGATTTGAAGTTTCTTTCTCATACAGTTGAAGTTGGAAGTTTACATATACCTTAGGCAAATACATTTCAACTCAGTTTTTCACAATTCCTGACATTTAATCCTAGTAAAAATTCCCTGTCTTAGGTCAGTTAGGATCACCACTTTCTTTAAAAATGTGAAATGTCAGAATAATAGTGGAGAGAATAATTTATTTCAGCTTTTTTATCTTTTATCACATTCCCAGTGGGTCAGAAGTTTACATACATTCAATTAGTATTTGGTAGCATTGCCTTTAAATTGTTTAACTTGGGTCAAATGTTTCAGGAAGCCTTCCACAAGCTTCCCACAATAAGTTGGGTGACAGAGCTCCTGACAGAGCTGGTGTAACTGAGTCAGGTTTGTAGGCCAACTTGCTCGCACACGCTTTTTCAGTTCTGCCCACAAATCTTCTATAGGATGAGGTCAGGGCTTTGTGACGGCCACTCCAATTCCTTGACTTTGTTGTCCTTAAGCCATTTTGCCACAACTTTGGAAGTATGCTTGGGGTCATTGTCCATTTGGAAGACCGATTTGCGACCAAGCTTTAACTTCCTGACTGATGTCTTGAGATGATGCGTCAATATATGCACAACATTTTCCCCCCTCATGATGCCATCTATTTTGTGAAGTGCACCAATCCCTCCTGCAGCAAAGCAACCCCACAACATGATGCTGCCACCCCCGTGCTTCACAGTTGGGATGGTGTTCTTCGGCATGCAAACTCCTCTTTTTTCCTCCAAACATAACGATGGTCATTATGGCCATACAGTTACATTTTTGTTTCATCAGACCAGAGAACATTTCTGCAAAAAGTACGATCTTTGTCCCCATGTGCAGTTGCAAACCATAGTCGGGCTTTTTTAGGAAGGTTTTGGAGCAGTGGCTTCTTCCTTGCTGAGCGGCCTTTCAGGTTATGTAGATGTAGGACTCATTTTACTGTGGATATAGATACTTTTGTACCTGTTTCCTCCAGCATCTTCACAAGGTCCTTTGCTGCTGTTCTGGGATTGATTTGCATTTTTCGCACCAAAGTACGTTCATCTCTAGGAGACAGAACGCATCTCTTTCCTGAGCGGTATGACGGCTGCGTGGTCTCATGATGTTATTACTTGCGTACTATTGTTTGTACAGATGAACGTGGTACCTTCAGGCGTTTGGAAATTNAGGGCCTCCTCCCTGTAGGCCGTCTCGTCGTTGTTGGTAATCAGGCCTACCACTCTAGTGTCGTCTACAAACTTGATGATTGAGTTGGAAGTGTGCATGGCCACGCAGTCATGGGTGATCAGGGAGTACAGGAGAGGGCTGAGAACGCACCCTTGTGGGGCCCCAGTGTTGAGGATCAGCGGGGTGGAGATGTTGTTTCTACCTTCACCACCTGGGGGCGGCCCGTCAGAAATTCCAGGACCCAGTTGCACAGGGCGGGGACGAGACCCAGGGTCTCGAGCTTAATGACGAGTTTGGAGGGTACTATGGTGTTAAATGCTGAGCTGTAGTCAATGAACAGCATTCTTACATAGGTATTTCTCTTGTCCAGATGGGATAAGGCAGTGTGCAGTGTGATGGCAATTGCATCTTCAGTGGGGCGGTAAGAAAATTGGACTGGGTCTAGGGTATCAGGTAGGGTGGAGGTTATATGATCCTTGACTGGTCTCTCAAAGCACTTCATGATGACAGAAGTGAGTGCAATGGGGCGATAGTCATTTAGTTCAGTTACCTTAACTTTCTTGAGAACAGGAACAATGGTGGCCATCTTGAAGCATGTGGGGACAACAGAGTGGGATAGGGATTGGTTGAATATGTCCGTAAACACACCAGCCAGCTGGTCTGCGGATGCTCTGAGGACGCGGCTAGGGATGCCGTTTGGGCCGGCAGCCTTGCGAGGGTTAACACGTTTACATGTTTTACTCACGTTGGCCACGGAGAAGGGGAGCCCACAGGCTTTGGTAGAGGACGGTGTCAGCGGCACTGTATTATCCTCAAAGCGAGCAAAGAAGTTGTTTAATTTGTCTGGGAGGAAGACGTCAATGTTTGCGACGGGGCTGGTTTTATATTTGTAATCCGTGATTGACTGTAGACCCTGCCACATACGTCTCGTGTTTGAGCCGTTGAATTGTGACTATACTTTGTCTCTATACTGACGCTTTGCTTGTTTGATTGCCTTGTGGGGGGAATAGCTGCACTGTTTGTATTCGGTCATGTTTCCAGTCGCCTTGCCATGATTAAAAGCGGTTGTTCGCGCTTACAGTTTTGCGGGAATGCTGCCATTCATCCACGGTTTCTGGTTAGGGAAGGTTTTAATAGTCACAGTGGGTACGACATCTCCGATGCACATGAGTCGTTAATCATAAGGCATACACCCCCGCCCTTCTTCTTACCAGAGAGATGTTTGTTTCTGTCGGCGCGATGCGTGAAGAAACCGGGTGGCTGTACCGACTCTGACAACGTATCCCGAGTGAGCCATGTTTCCGTGAAACAGAGAATGTTACAATCTNATATCTTTATGTACATATTCTTTATTCCTTTATACTTGTGTGTATAAGGTAGTAGTTGTGGAATTGTTAGGTTAGATTACTTGTTGGTTATTACTGCATTGTCGGAACTAGAAGCACAAGCATTTCGCTACACTCGCATTAACATCTGCTAACCATGTGTATGTGACAAATAAAATTTGATTTGATACCAATTTAAATGATAGGCTAACAGCTTTAAATGTGTGCAAATTGTAGTTACACTTTATGTACATTRATCAGCCATTATTACTTAAAATGTTGATCAATGCAATTGATACAATATCCATATGCTATTGGAAATATAAAACAATAGAGGAAAAACAGTGTAAAGAGTATTGTGCATATAGTTATGTCGTTTAAGATAACAATTTAACAAATCATGAACTTGACAAGACATCCTAAGAGACTCAATTGTAACTTACAAAACAAACACATTTCTCATTTCTGGAGAGGAGAGGTGGAGGAGCGGACGAGAGGATCGGTAACTGACAGACTGAATGAAAGGAGGATGAGAGGATAGGTCACTGAGGTCCTACAGAGGGGGTATAGAGGGTATTGGGTAGATATCAATGAAAGACAGAGGGTAGAGACGGAGTGGGGGAAAGATAGAGGACAGGAGAGCGGTGACAGACAGAGAGGGAAGAGAGACGGAGTGGGGGAAAGAGGGAGGAGATGAGAGCGGTGACAGACAGAGAGGGAAGAGAGACGGAGTGGGGGAAAGAGGGAGGAGAGGAGAGTGGTGACAGACAGACAGTTCTCTCCTCTAACTCTTTAATCTCTGAGCCACAGGCAGAAGCAAGGACTAGTCAGCACCTCTGCTGCCAACTTCCCCTTTCCCTCTCCCCCTCTCTCTCTCCTATCCTCTCCCTCCCCTATCCTCTCCCCTCTCTCTCTCCTCTCATATTCTATCACTCTACATCTGACCTTCTCTCATCCTTTTTCTCACTCAAATGTTTACCCTCTATTTCTACCCTCTATTTCTACCCTCTATTTCTACCCTCTGACCCACTCTCACTCTATTTCTCTCTCACTATACCCACTCACTTATTTATTTTGTCTCCCTCTCCACCTTCCTCTCCTTGTCTTCCTTGATGGTAGTCTGGAACCAACAGGACACTGAACAGCTTCTACCCCCAAGCCATAAGACTGCTACACAAGACTAAAATGTATCAAATGGCTATCCGGACTACCTGCATTGACCATTTTTTGCACTAACTAGATATACACACACACTGGACTCTACCCTGCGCTATTATCTATTGACCTGTGTATTACATTAGTTAGCCCTTGCCACAAGGGAACCACTCACTGTAGTATTTTGGTCCTCTATATCCCACTGGTTCAGTGGTACGGTCCAATGGGCATGGCCCTAAGGCAGACAAAGCTGTTGGGATGCTTGGCCAGCATTAGAGGGTTGCCATCCAGTCTCACCTCCTCCATGTTGGCTCTGATGTACTGAGTATTGTTGCCTTGGCAGAAGGTCTCATCCGATAGCGTGGTGATATTACTGTTCTGCAAGGGGAGTGCATTAGAAGACAGATGTTGGCTTGTAATGACTTTTTTGTTCTGTTATATATAATTCTGCATTTACCTGCACATACATGTATACTCTAAAATGTGTTAGGTGAAAGATACATATTTGTCCAAATGTTATTGCTGTGGGAGGGATAGTTGTGAAACAGACATATAGGTGCACAATGTGGAGACTCTCTGGAAGTTGTGGTATCGTCTCCAGCTCGTTATTGCCAAGGTAGAGGTACGCCATTTTAGTGAGTTTCAGAGAAAATGTGTTTGTTGTATGTTTACATGCTGCAGGGTATTGCAGGTAAGATTAATGTTAGCCATGGAAATTGTTGTTCAAATTATATTGACATTCAAGGCAACCATTACTCAGACTGTACATATTTACTGTATGTAAGAAGAATGTATGCTCCAGGATCTTGGACTGACTTCCTGGCTTACCTTAAAAGCAGTTGATTTTACACCCTTGGTTGTTCTTCAAGGAGTGCAAACTTTGAGAAAGCTCCATCTTCTATCTCAGAGATTAGGTTCCCAATCAGATCGATTCTTCTCAAGGTTGCAGTAAAACGTTAAAGACCATCAACTTTAGAGATGTTCACTGAAAAAGGAAGTGAGAAGTGAATAACATCTTACATTTGGTCAAAGAAATGTCCACAGTGTTACAAAGTTACTCTAATAGATAAAGGGACAGTGTTCCACTAACCAATGTCTGCATAGTCTTTGTTGGTGGTTTTGGTCATTTTGTTGTAGCGTGCGTAGAGATATGCAGTTTCCTTGGGCAGGGATGGAACTGCAGTCATCTCAGGGGAGACCTCACAGTACACCGACCCAGTCAGACATACACACAGCAGGCACGTGGGCAGCTCTGAAAAAAATAGCCATGTCCCTTAAATGCATTCTCCTTAAGGACTTACAGGTTTTCCTATCGATCAGCCAAGTAATCCCTCCCTGTATTCATCTCTCTTCATTCTTATAGAAACCTAACATATGATTGTGCCATGGTAGTCATCAGGACACAACGTTTAACATTCCTGCTGTAATGTGTTTTTTTTCTTATTTTTTTCTGCATTCACAAATTGAATGAAAAAGAAATGGCTCATCAGACCTAGCGTATGGTATTAATAAATAAGTGGTTGTGAATAGCTTGAATTTGAGTAAATAAACTCACCACCCTCTTCTTTAGGAGCTGCTTCTGGGCTTGTATCTGAGTCTCCAGTAGTGTCATAGTCTGGGATGGTCACAACCTCTTTGTGGAATTGTTTAGAGAAAAGGTCTCCAGATCGCCTCACAAGAAAGACATAAGCTGGGTAATTTAATTCACACCAATTATGTTTTACAAACAGNGTTGTTTAAAAGGCACAGTCAACTTGGTGTATGTAAACTTCTGACCCACTGGAATTGTGATACGGTGAATTAAGTGAAATCTGTCTGTAAACAATTGTTGGAAAAATGACTTGTGTCATGCACAAAGTAGATGTCCTAACCGACTTGCCAAAACTATAGTTTGTTCACAAGAAATTTGTGGAGTGGTTGAAAAACAAGTTTTAATGACTCCAACCTAAGTGTATGTAAACTTCCGACTTCAACTGTAGGTGTTTAGGCATACTGTTGTAATTTTGGATACATTTTTACATGGTTAGATATCACTTACGGCACTCTATAGAGGTTGGGTGACCACATCACGAAAATCATGTTCTTCCATCGATGCCATTCTTTCTTATAATTCTGAACAGTCAGATAGCTAGCAACAATGACAAGAAGCTGCCATGTGAGGAATTGTAGTTGGCTCATTTCAGCTGGTTTTATCTTGTTCTTGATACCATGTCTTGTTTTGAGGTGTTTTGACTGATTTCATGTCAATGCTAATATGGCAAAGATTCGCTAGCCAGCTAACCAACAACTGTAATTATGTATTTGAAAGACAATAAGTGCTCATTGTGCAAATGTAACTGTGTTTCAAATCAACATTTGGAGATGAAATATAGTATAAATGTTGTCAACAATCTAAGCCAATTGTTTGCCCCATAGTTGTGCACACGTCAGTTTTGTAGCTAAACAACCAACCCGTCTATAAAATGTGTATATAAACCCTGGATTGCTGATGCTATGTATCGGCCAATCACCGACTGCCATATTGGTGCTCTTAAGAAGGAGCAGTCCTCCATAGGAATGAATGGAATTCTACAGTATTTCAATAAAATATTTAAAGGACAAAATTAAGTGTATTTTTCTATTTCTTTGTTGAAGTGGGGAATTTGTAAAAAAAAAAAAAAAAAAAAAGATGTTCAAACCACATAATATAATTTGAAAGTATGCAATAATGTCTCTAAGAGAATATACTTATCAAAAGCGAAAGTATGCATTTCTAAATACAATATATTTTTTACAGTGAAGGGGGAGTACCAAAATGGCTGCACAGTGGCTTCAATACAGTTCCCCCGGTCAGTCATCCAGGGTTTAGACACATCATTGAGACTATATAAACTGTTTCACTGCATTATTTTTTGCACATCCCTCTCTGAGGTGTTGTTGAGGATGTTGACTCTTCATCTGAGGAACCTTGGCAGAGAACAGAGGAGGCCAAGTCTTACCCCAATTAGAATTCAGGACCCTCCGTCTTCTGGGATAAAGCAAAAAACGGGCTATTGGGGTCTATTGTAAAAAATACATTGACTGTTTGTTACCAAATCAATCATTTGTATTTGTATTTATTATGGATCCTCATTAGCTGCTGCCAAAGCAGCGGCTACTCTTCCTGGGGTCCAGCAAAACTCCTGGGGTCCAGCAGTTTACACAATTTTTAAACATTACAATACATTCACAGATTTCACAACACGCTGTGTGCCCTCAGGCCCCTACTCCACCACCACATATCTACATTACAAAATGTATGTGTATATATAGTGCATATGTTATCGTGTGTGTGTCTGTGCCAATGTTTGCGTTGCTTCACAGTCCCCGCTGTTCCATAAGGTGTTTTTTTAATCTGTTTTTTAAAATCTAATTTTACTGCTCGCGTCAGTTACTTGATGTGGATTAGAGTTCCATGTAGTCATGGCTCTATGTAGTACTGTGTGCCTCCCATAGTCTGTACTGGACTTGGGGACTGTGAAGAGACCTCTTGTGGCATGTCTTGTGAGGTATGCATTGGTGTCCGAGCTGTGTGCCAGTAGTTTAGACAGACAGCTCGGTGCATTCAACATGTCAATACCTCTCATAAAGATGGCGTAGCAGTAGGACGTGTCTTTGTCTTGTCTTGTCCCGTGTAAATAGTCTTCGTATTTTTCGTATACATTTCGTATATATTTTAATTTCACTTTCCATCTAGGAACTGAATATACATTCCTACATTCCGCCTCACCCAATGTGGTACGGACCTGCTATTTTTTTTATACTTTAGAACCGTAACCCCAATCAGAAGCTAGCCAGATAACTAGCTACTAGCTAGTAGTCAGTTAGCCACTGCTGCGGTCTTCACCCTCAACTCGGACACTGCCAGCTTCAATACCGGGCCAATACCTGCCAGNGGGTTTGGCACCTTGACACATCATTTATGCAGGGATAGGGTTTGGCACCTTGTACATGGGACTTTCATATGCAAACCTTAAGCTTCAAAATTGTAGAACAAATTCTGCTAAGAAAGTTTAGAGGTATGGGATCGTGCCCCCAAAAAACATGTTCATAAACCCTAAACAAAAAATTGGTACAAACATTTACAAAAGATATTCACTTCAAGAATTACCTTAGGTTTCCTTGCTTCCATGTATTGCTGCAGAAGAAAGCATCCACGGCACCAGAATGATGGTGAAAAAGAACCTCAGGTTCATCATTGTGTCTAACAGCTGGGAAGGGGGCAGAGCAGTACTGAGGAGAGCGGGCTAGGGCTGTGAGTATAGAGCTGAGATCTGAGTGAGCAGGAGGATAATTTTCCATCCAGTTTTAAAGAGAAGCTGCCACTGTAGTACTGAGCAAGAATAAGAAACAACCTTAACCCAATACTTGCTGTCAAAGTAGCCTTCTCATCTGTCACGGCTGTTGAAGGAAGAGGACCAAGGCGCAGCGTGGTGAGCGTACATTTTCTATTTCTTTGAAAAGACGCCGAACAAAACAATAAACACTACAACCCGTGACGCTAAAGGCTATGTGCCATAAACAAAGTCAACTTCCCACAAAGACAGGTGGGAAAAAGGGCTACCTAAGTATGGTTCTCAATCAGAGACAACGATAGACAGCTGTCCCTGATTGAGAACCCTACCCGGCCAAAACATAGAAATACAACTAATAMAATATAGAATACCCACCCCAACTCACACCCTGACCAAACCAAAATAGAGACATAAACAGSATCTCTAAGGTCAGGGCGTGACAATATCTTCCGTTTTGACAGCTTCGTTGTATAAAATTGTGAAAGCTGACAGTAGGCCGTGGATGCATGTCATTTCAACTAAACCATACTGGTTCATAAAATTTGAAAACAAAATATTTAACTGTAATGATTTTTATTGTAAAGTACCGTTGAAATTATAAAATGTCATGGAGGAGAACGTTTTAGAATGTGATGAAAAGATGAACATGAGTAAAATGCATATCACACCCACTTGTTTGCCATTTTTTATGCTGTAGCATGCCCAACCTGTTGGCACAGACACCTGCATCCCCATGAAATCAACCATTATGTTGGAAAGGTTCATTTTGAACGAKAAATAAGACCTTTGTCCATATTGGATGGACTGACAAACCCGCTGTGCTATGTATGTCGGAAAAAAGTTAATGGAAAAAGGCTGGCTTTTAAAAATAATAACTGTTTATCTGGAAAATACTGAATGGTGTGGACAGAGTGGAGAGAAATGGAACCTYAAAGTAAAGAGCAATGGGATATGATTACTGGAATTTTGAACAGAACCCTTTTGCATGAAGTGATTATAAAATCTAATGCCAAAGCAAGCAATGAAAAGGGAATGTATTCTTCTTACTAACACCTCCCTTTCTGACTTAAAAAAAACAATCAAAAAGGTTTCCCCTGGTCTCTTGTGGTTTTATTTGCACGTTTTGTGTAGAAGTGTTTGTTACAAGTCAGCATCTACTGTCTAGKATCTCCTATAATGTTTTCAGACTCTGCAGGTGTCCACATCCAGAGATGCTCATACTTGGTTCATGTGATGAWAACAGTTTACTTGAGAGCGTGTCCAACTAAGGGAGAAGCCAATATTAAGACAAATGCGTACCTAAAAGTATATGTAAGGCTTGTTTAAACTGTTGTGCTCAAACWAGGCTGTAGACATAAATGATTCAACTATCTCTCATTTGCTTTAACACAAATTAAAACCATTCCTCATCCTGAGTACCTTGACAGTTTTCCTCCATTTTCCTTGAAAATMTATACAGTACAAGGTTCTCCTCTGGCATGGTTTATGTGGCATGGTTTATATCCTTATTTGTTCTTATGTTTTTCCATGCCTCATTATTCCAATTGGCATGGTTTATGTGAGATATCTAAAATAATTTTTATGCAATAACAAGATGGTGTAATTTCCATTAAGTCACGCTCGTCGTAATGAGTAGACCAAGGCGCAGCGTGAGTAGAGTTCCACATATTTTTAATAAACCGAAACTCAACAAAGCAAAACAAACAAGCACAAAACGAAATGTGAAGCTACTGTTGTGCACTCAGGCAACTAAATGTAGACAAGATCCCACAAACACACATGAGGAAATGGCTACCTAAATATGATCCCCAATCAGAGACAACGATAAACAGCTGCCTCTGATTGGGAACCATGTCAGGCCACCATAGAAATCCAAAAACACCTAGATGACCCACCCAAGTCACTATCACGTCCCAACCAACACAGAGAATAAACAGCTTACTATGGTCAGGGCGTGACACATTATTATTAGTCATTCATTTATAATATTCATCATACTGTCAGCATACTTTTGCAAATCTCACTTGTACATATTCGAAGGTGATGAGATGAGGTCTTTGGTAAATGTTTTATACAGCAGATGTGTGGTCCTAGAAGTGAAATTCCCAGAGACAATATACACTCACCGGACAGTTTATTAGGTACACCCATCGAGTACCGGGTCGGATGCTCCTTTGCCTCCAGAACAGCCTGAATCCTTCGGGGCATTCTACAAGGTGTCGGAAACATTCCACAGGGATGTTGGTCTATGCTGATACGATGGAATCACACAGTGCTTGCAGATTGGATGGCGGTACATTCATGCTGTGAATAGCCCGTTCCATCTCATCTCAAAGATTCTCTATTGGGTTGAGGTCTGAGGACTGACCAGGCCACTCAAGTAAACTGAACTTACTGTCATGTTCCAGGCAATGTTTTTCCACTCCTCAATTGTCCAGTATTGGAGATTCGCTGCGGTTGCCCATGGAGTGGCTCTGCTTTGTTTCAGGTGTGAGTTGTCTTTTCTTGGTTTTTTGAAAGTTAAAGAGTGGTTTTTGTGTGTTTTCGGTGAAGGCCGTTTTTTTTTTTTTTGAGGGAAAAATTTTTTTTGTCGGCTGAGGGGGGGGGGGGGGGGGGGGGGGGGGGGCCGGGAGTTAGGGGGGGGGGGGGGGGGGGCGGGGGTGGAGGGGGGGGGGGGGGGGGGGGGGGGGGGGGGGGGGGGGGGGGGGGGGGGGGGGGGGGGGGGGGGGGGGGGGGGGGGGGGGGGGTTACTGAGCGAATCTCGGTATAGTCGTCTGCTGCAATAGCCCATCGTGACAAGGATCGACGAGTTGTGTGTTCCGAGATGCTGTTCTGCACACTACAGTTGCACTGTGGCATTATTTGTCTGTTTGTGGCCTGCCTGTTAACTTGCACGATTCTTGCCATTCTCATTCGACCTCTCTCATCAACGAGCTGTTTTTCACCCACAGGTGAAACATCCGCTGACTGGATGTTTTTTGTTTGTCGCACCATTCTCGGTAAAGTTGTGCGTGAAAAGCCCAGGAGGGTGGTTGTTTCTGAGATATTGGATCCTGTGCACCTGGCACCGACAATCATACCACAATCAAAGTCAATTGGGTCACTCGTTTTGCCCATTCTAACGTTCATCAAACAGTAACTGAATGCCTCGATGCCTGCTTTATATAGCAATATAGCAAGCCACAGCCACAGTGACTCACCTCTCTGTAGGAGCGATCCATTTTCGTGAACGGGGTGGTGTACCTAATACACTGTTCGGTGAGTGTATATAATGTTAATATCTGACATATAGTAGATACAAAACATGCTCCCAAAAAATTTCTTGTTTTTGTGTAAGGTGTGACTGACATTTTCCATAATGTATTCCCCATTTATTTTCCTTAGAATCTTGGCCTCCATGTGTTTGAGGATATCATTTGATTACTTCAACAGAGATGTGCTTCCAGTGAAAGCTGCTTTAGATATTTAAATATCTAGGTTTCAGGGGAGTCTTTGTAGGACCTCTACACAGGACTAGTTGTACCTAGACACTGAAAGGTGCTGCTTTAATGAGTGTGTCTGTCTTACTGCAAAAGGTAAGTATGTGGAAATGGTTCATTGCTGTAACAGATCAAATGAGTGATACACAATCAACCGGGTCATGTTCAGTAAGCACTAAACAGGAGAAAAATAGATGTTTCCAATAAGAACATGCATTTTCATTTTCTGTTGTCAATGTTTTCCTGTTTTCATGCCTACTGAACACAACCATGATCCTGCCCACCACAAGACCATTGTTGGTAGAGAAACCATCACAAAACAATTGCGTATGAGGAATTTATTACAAATACACAAGAACCTGACCATTTGTAAAATTAATCTGTTTAACTTGTTTCGGGACAGTGGATCATTTACAGATCATTTACAGATGAAATTCACAATAAACAATTTGGGTTAGGCAGTAATACTAAAATCTTAAATGTCAGAATTAATTACATCAAAAGGTTAGGCAGAAATGATACACAAGTGCCCAGGTAAAGCTCTGAACGTAAAAATATTAAGCCTGAGACTGGAGGGGCTTGACCTCCCGAATCTAATTTCTTCCTTGCAGCTGATATGTCTGTTGTGTTGGCATTAGTTGGCACCGGTAGAGTGGACTCGTAGAGGACACAGATGGAGCCATCCTCTCCTATCCGAAAGGACACCTCAAATGGATCGACCCACATTGTCAGTTCACTGGGCAGCAGGGAGATGAGTTGTTCTGAGTGAGTCCAATGGTGCAAGCTGCTTTGCCAATCAACGGGTCCATTTTGTGGTTGATCCTGAGACATCAAATCAAATAAAGATATTGGTCACATACACATGGTCAGCAGATGTTAATGCGATGTTAGCGAAATGTTTGTGCTTCTAATTCCGACTATGCAGTTTAATATCTAACAATATCTAACAAGTAATCTAACAAATTCACAACAACTACCTTATACACACAAATGTAAAAGGATGAATAGAATATGTACATAAAAATATATGGATGAGCGATGGCGTTGCGGCATAGGCAAGATGCAGTAGATGGTATAGAATACAGTATATACATATGAGATGAGTAATGTAGGATATGTAAACATTATTAAAGTGGTGTTATTTAAAGTGACTAGTGATACCTTTATTAAGTGTCACGAGATTTTGTTCTCGATGTTCATTAAACCCCAAAATAACTACTCAGCCTGAAACCAGAACTTGTAGGAAACTGGTTGAAATGAATCAGACGGAGGCCCAGCCACAATAGTCGGAACATTTATTTACAAGAGTGCTCCTGTGCATATACAATGATGTTCGCTTTATAACATTCTCTAAATATAAGCACATACATTACACACTAACATTAGGAGAGCTTTCTACTTCTCTACAATTCTACCACAGTTGATCACTACCAGCTGACAGTTCCAGTCCCCCCAGATAAGGGAAACCTGGAGGGGCTCTCCCTGTCCTATCTTATCTCCCCAAGAGTTATAGCCGGGTCGGTTCAAACATAGGTTAAGGCTCCTCTTTGTTTTCTTTCGGCACACACATACATTCCTCTCTTCCCAGGTGTTAATTATTTTTAATTACTCATTGTCCATGCTACATAAACCTCTAATCCTAATGGTTAAGTTTCGCGGGTAGAATTATTTAATAATTTACCTAAAACCTTTATAAAATCTTTTAACATTAAGTCAATTTATTTAAGTGGCCAGAGATTTAAGTTCTCTATGTTGGCAGCAGCTCCTCTGTGTTAGTGATTGTCTGTTTAGCAGTCTGATGTCCTTGAGATAGAAGCTGTTTTTCAGTCTCTCGTCCCCGCTTTGATGCACCTGTACTGACCTCGCCTTCTGGATGAACCGGGGTGAACAAGCAGTGGCTCGGGTGGTTGTTGTCCTTGATGGTCTTTTTGGCCTTCCTGTGACATCGGGTGCTGTAGGTGTCCTGGAGGGCATTTAGTTTGCCCCCGGTGATGCGTTGTGCAGACTGCACTACCCTCTGGAGAGTTCTTGCGGTTGAGGGCGGTGCAATTGCCATACCAGGCGGTGATACAGCCCGACAGGATGCTCTCGATTGTGCTTCTGGAAAGGTTTGTTGTTTAGATGACAAGCCCGAATTTCTTCAGCCTCCTGAGGTTGAAGAGGCGCTGTTGAGCCTTCTTCACCACGCTGTCTGTGTGAGTGGACCATTTCAGTTTGTCTGTGATGTGTACGCCGAGGAACTTAAAACTTTCCACCTGCTCCACTACTGTCCCGTCGATGTGGATGGGGGGGGGGGGGGGGCTCCACGATCATCTCCCTTGTTGACGTTAAGTTATTTTCCTGACACCACACTACAAGGGCCTCCTCCCTGTAGGCCGTCTCGTCGTTGTTGGTAATCAGGCCTACCACTCTAGTGTCGTCTACAAACTTGATGATTGAGTTGGAGTGTGCATGGCCACGCAGTCATGGGTGATCAGGGAGTACAGGAGAGGGCTGAGAACGCACCCTTGTGGGGCCCCAGTGTTGAGGATCAGCGGGGTGGAGTGTTGTTTCTACCTTCACCACCTGGGGGCGGCCCGTCAGAAATTCCAGGACCCAGTTTGCACAGGGCGGGGACGAGACCCAGGGTCTCGAGCTTAATGACCGAGTTTGGAGGTACTATGGTGTTAAATGCTGAGCTGTAGTCATGAACAGCATTCTTACATAGGTATTTCTCTTGTCCAGATGGGATAAGGCAGTGTGCAGTGTGATGGCAATTGCATCTTCAGTGGGGCGGTAAGAAAATTGGACTGGGTCTAGGGTATCAGGTAGGGTGGAGGTTATATGATCCTTGACTGGTCTCTCAAAGCACTTCATGATGACAGAAGTGAGTGCAATGGGGCGATAGTCATTTAGTTCAGTTACCTTAACTTTCTTGAGAACAGGAACAATGGTGGCCATCTTGAAGCATGTGGGGACAACAGAGTGGGATAGGGATTGGTTGAATATGTCCGTAAACACACCAGCCAGCTGGTCTGCGGATGCTCTGAGGACGGCGGCTAGGGATGCCGTTTGGGCCGGCAGCCTTGCGAGGGTTAACACGTTTACATGTTTTACTCACGTTGGCCACGGAGAAGGGGAGCCCACAGGCTTTGGTAGAGGACGGGTGTCAGCGGCACTGTATTATCCTCAAAGCGAGCAAAGAAGTTGTTTAATTGTCTGGGAGGAAGACGTCAATGTTTGCGACGGGGCTGGTTTTATATTTGTAATCCGTGATTGACTGTAGACCCTGCCACATACGTCTCGTGTTTGAGCCGTTGAATTGTGACTATACTTTGTCTCTATACTGACGCTTTGCTTGTTTGATTGCCTTGTGGGGGGAATAGCTGCACTGTTTGTATTCGTCATGTTTCCAGTCGCCTTGCCATGAATTAAAAGCGGTTGTTCGCGCTTACAGTTTTGGCGGAATGCTGCCATTCATCCACGGTTTCTGGTTAGGGAAGGTTTTAATAGTCACAGTGGGTACGACATCTCGATGCACATGAGTCGTTAATCATAAGGCATACACCCCGCCCTTCTCTTTACAGAGAGATGTTTGTTTCTGTCGGCGCGATGCGTGAAGAAACCGGGTGCTGTACCGACTCTGACAACGTATCCCGAGTGAGCCATGTTTCCGTGAAACAGAGAATGTTACAATCTATGATTCCTCTCTGGAGGCAACTTGTGTCCTAATTTCGTCCACCTTGTGATCTAGAGATTGGACATTGGCGAGTAATATACTAGGAAGCGGTGGATGGTGTGTCGCCTTCTGATTCTGACCAGTAGGCCACTCCATCTGCCTGTCCTGCGGCGACCACGTTGTTTTGGGTCGGCCTCTGGGATAAGATCGCATGTCCAGGGTGGAGGTCCGATCAAAGGATCCTCTTCGGGAAAGACGTCTTCGTGGTTGTAATGATGGTAAGTTGACATCGCATTTTATTCAATAGTTCTTCCCGGCTGTATGAAATAACACTTGAGATTTTCTGGGCTGGCAATGTAAGAAATAGTAACATAAAAACAAATAACTGCATAGTTTTCTAAGGACCTGAAGCGAGGTGACCATCTCTGTCGGCGCCATCTGTATCCCATTGGGCTCCCGAGTGTCGCAGCGGTCTAAGGCACTGCATCTCAGTGCAAGAGGCGTCAATACAGTCCCTGGCAGTCCCAATATGGCGGCGCACAATTGGCCCAGCGTCATCCGGGTTTTGTCCGGGGTAGGCCGATATTGTAAATAAGAATTTGTTTTTAACGGACTTGCCTAGTTAAAACTTCTTGTCAATAGGGGGGCGCTGTTTTCAACTTTGGAAAAAATCGTGCCAAATTAAACTGCCTCGTACTCTATTCTAGATCATACAATATGCATATTATTATTACTATTGGATAAGAAAACACTCTCAAGTTTCTAAAACTGTTTGAATTATATCTGTGAGAAAAACAGAACTCATTTTGCAGCAAACTTCCATACAGGAAGTGAAAAATCTGAAAACGATGCTCTGTTCCAGGGCCCTGCTATTCAATTTGCCTTATATTTATCAATATGCATGCACTTCATACGCCTTCCACTAGATGTCAACAGGCAGTGGAAGGTGGAATGGGGTGTCTAGCTTGATCTGAGGCCGAACAAGAGCTTTTGGAGTGACAGGTCTGGAAAATTTCTTTGTCTTCTCTGGCGCGCGAAGTACGTCGACATTGTCGTCTGATAAGCGTTCGGTATACACGGCAGATATTTCCGGCTCTGATTTTTATTTGATACATGTGATAATAACATCATAAAGTAGGTTTTTTCAACCGAGTTTTATCAGTTTATTCAACGTTTATTGGGACTTTTGGAATTTTCCGTTCTTTGCGTCAAGAGAAGATGGGCATGTTCGCGCCACATGGCTAGCTAAGGTTGCTAATTCGACAGAAGAAATGGACATTCTAAAAACCAAACAACGATTTATTTCTGGACCAAGGAACTCCTTGTACAAGATCCTGATGGGAAGCTCAGCAAAAGTAAGAACAATTTATGATGTTATTCGGTATTTCTGTGGAAATGGTTGATTTCATTCTCTGCCGGTTTTTGGGAGCGCTGTCTCGCAATAACACAAGCTGTTTGTTATGGTAAAGTTATTTTTAAAAAATCTAAACACGGCGGTTGCATTAAGAACCAGTGTATCTTTCATTTGCCATAAAACAAGTATTTTTTATGTAAAATTTTTTGATGAGTTCTTTTGGGCAGATTAGGTGAGTGTCCAAAATAGCTTCCGGACATCTGGTGAATCGATGCTAACATATTACAATGTATAAACCACGGTTTGCAGCTCTAAATATGCACATTTTTCGAACAAAACATAAGTGATTGTATAACCTGATGTTATAAAACTGTCATCTGATGAAGTTGGTCAAGGTTAGTGATTAATTTTTATATCTTTTGCTGGTTTTTTGCGATAGCTACCTTTTGCGGTGAATAAATGGCATTTTGTGTGTTTTGGCTATTGTGGTAAGCTAATATAATTCTATATTGTGTTTTCGCTGTAAAACACTTTAAATCGGAACTTTAATCTCTATTGGTCGGTTTTTGTGATAGCTACCTATGCGGTAGAAACATGGTGAAAATATGCGGTTGAGTCTTTGGCTATTGTGGTTAGCTAATAGAAATACATATTGTGTTTTCGCTGTAAAACATTTTATAAATCGGAAATGATGGCTGGATTCACAAGATGTTTATCTTTCATTTGCTGTATTGGACTTGTGATTTCATGAAAATTATATTATATGATATCCCTGTCCCGTTAGGCTAGGCTATGCTAGTCAGCTTTTTTGATGAGGAGGATCCCGGATCCGGGATGGATATTAAGTAAAGGTTAAATAAAATGTAAATAAATACGCTCCCAAAGATTAACCAGACTTGTGGAGGTCTACACATTTTCTTCTGAGGTCTTGGCTGATTTCTTTTGATTTTCCCATGATGTCAACCAAAGAGACACTGAGTTTGAAGGTAGGCCTTGAAATACATCCACAGGTACACCTCCAATTGACTCAAATTATGTCAAATTAGCCTATCAGAAGCTTCTAAAGCCATGACATCATTTTCTGGAATTTTCCAAGCTGAAGGCACAGTCAATTTAGTGTATGTAAACTTCTGACCCACTGGACATGTGATTTGGTAAATTATAAGCTAAATAATCTGTCTGTAAACAATTGTTGGAAAAATTACTTGTGTCATGCACAAAATACATGTCCTAACCGACTTGACAAAACTATAGTTTGTTAACAAGAAATTTATGGAGTGGTTGAAAAACGATTTTTAATGACTTCAACCTAAGTGTATGTAAACTTCTGACTTCAACTGTATCTCAGTGTGTCAAGTACAGTGTCTTCAGAAAGTATTCACATCCCTTCCCACATTTTGTTGTGTTATAGCCTGAATTTAAAATGTATTAAATTGAGATTTTGTGTCACTGATCTACACACAATACCCCATAATGTCAACATAAAATTTTGTTTTAGAAAATTGTAGAAATTAATGTAAACTTAAAAGCTGAAATGTCTTGAGTCAATAAGTATTCAACCCCTTTGTTATGGCAAGGCTAAATAACTTCAGGAGTAAAACTGGGCTTAACAAATCACATAATAAGTTGCATGGACTCAGTCCGTGATCAATAATAGTGGTTAACATGATTTTTGAATGACTGCCCATCTCTGTACCCCACACATACAATTATCTGTAAGGTCCCTCAATCAAGTAGAATTTCAAGCACAGATTCAACCACAAAGACCAGGGAGGTTTTTCCAATGCCTCGCAAAGAAAGGCACTGCTTGGTAGATGTGTAAAAATAAAGAAACAGATCTCTTTGAGCATTGTGCAGTTATTCGTTAGGCTTTGGATGGTGTACCGATACACTCAGTCACTACAAAGAGACATGCGTCCTTTCTAACTCAGTTGCCAGAGAGGAAGGAAGCTGCTCAGGGATTTCACCATGAGGCCATGAGTTTAATGGTGAGTTTAATGGTGAGTTTAATGGTTGTGATATGAGAAAACTGAGGATAGATCAACAACATTGTAGTTACTCCAAAATACTAACCTAAATGATAGAGTGAAAAGAAGGAAGTCTGTACAGAATAAAAATATTCCAAAATATGCTTCCTGTTTACAATAAGGCACAACAGTACAATTTTAAAAAGTTTGGCAAACAAATGAACTTCATGTCCTGAATATAAAAGGTTATGTTTGGGGCAAATCCAACACAACACATCACTGAGTACCATTCTTCATATTTTCAAACGTGGTGGCTGCATCATATTATGGGTATGCTTTTCATCAGCAAGGTTTTTTTTATATAAAAAAGAATGGAATAGAGCTAAGCACAGGCAAAATCCTAGGGAAAAACATGGTGCTTTCCAACAGACAGTGGAGATTTTAGCATGTAAATCTTGATGGGGCAAAACATAATAATAATAATTGGGATGCATGCCAGCAAAGCCACTACACAACGCAACACTAAACAATACATGAATTGCACTATAACAGTCACAAACAGTGCCCACAAACTGTTAGGGCCTACATAAAGCTGTCCCAACAGCAGAGTCCGAACAGCAGTCCCAACACCTTACCACTGCTACACCTAGCTATCAGCGGAGCCTTGTCTGTCAGCCTCATTTACTGCCTTTAAAAAAACATAGCTGACATGGCTGACTTGCTTAAACAAATGTGGTTTCTACTGACAATTGAAATGTACAAACTATGGCATAAGGGGACGACAAGTGGATAAGAGGCAATCCGTAATTTCGATTAAGACAATGAGTGAGCGACGACGGACATAGTCAATATAAGTATTTGTTCAGCACTTTTTAAATGTACAGCAACAGAATTCAGAACATCGTTCGTTCTTACAGTGTACTCAATGTACACCAAGTCAGAAGCGTAGGAAAAATAAAGGGGGCATATAAACAGACAATGAAAGCTCTTACAATATTCAATGATTACATTTCTCTAAAACAGGTTATAGGCTACATGTGCAACACCAAGTTAGAACAGTAGGCGAAATTAAGAGGTGAAAATAGACCAAATTATTAGGGTGAGGCACATGAAACGCCATTTGGGTCTTTGCGTGTCAAAAAAGATATATAACACTATTTGACGCGTTAAATAAGCTTTTTAATTTAACACGTCAAATAACACAATTCTATTATAGAATGTTGTGTGTGCTGAATTTGCACGTGGAAGCCAAGCGCCACAACTACTATCAGTAGCACTGTCAAAGCTGTACAAAAAAAGTTTGCAAACAAGCACTCACCGGCCACAAACGATGTGTTAACAATACCGCGTTGGTGAAACTATACCAAAGTAACACAATAAGAACCACACCACACTGCCAGGTCTCTGGCCTCCTCCCTATCGGCCGTCTCATCATTGTCGGTGATCAGGCCTAGCACTGTTGTGTCGTCAGCAAACTTAATGATGGTGTTGGAGTCTGGTTTGGCCATGCAGTCTTTTGTGAACAGGGAATACAGGAGGGGACTAAGTACACACCCCTGAGGGGCCCCAGTGTTAAGGATCAGTATGGCAGACGTGTTGTTGTCTACTCTTACATCCTTGAGGCGGTCCGTCAGGAAGTCCAGGATCCAGTTGCAGAGGGAAGTGTTTAGTCCCAGAGTCCTTAGCTTAGTGATGAGCTTCGTGGGCACTATGGTGTTGAACACTCAGTTGTAGTCAATGAACAGCATTCTCATAGATATGTTCCTTTTATCCAGGTGGGAAAGGGCAGTGTGGAGTGCGATTGAGATTGCATCATCTGTGGATCTGTTTGGGCGGTATGRGAATTGGAGTGGGTCTAGGGTGTCCGGGAGGATGCTGTTGATGTGAGCCATGACCAGCCTTTCAAAGCACTTCATGGCTACAAGCATGAGTTCTATGGGGGGGGTAATCATTTAGGCAGGTTACCTTCGCTTCCTTGGGCACAGGGACTATGGTGGTCTGCTTGAAACATTTTGGTATTACAGGCTCGGTCAGGGAGAGGTTGAAAATGTCAGTGAAGACACTTGACAGTTGGTCCACGCATGCTTTGAGTACACGTCCTGGTAATCCGTCTGGCCCTGCGGCTTTGTGAATGTTGACATGTTTAAAGGTTTTGTTCACATCGGCTACCATGAGCGTTATCACACAGTCATCCAGAACAGCTGGTACTCTTGTGCATGCTTCAGTGATGCTTGTCTCGAAGCGAGCATAAAAGGCATTTAGCTCGTCTGGTAGGCTCAAGTCACTGAGCAGCTCGRGTCTGGGTTTCCCTTTGTAGTCCYTAATAGTTTTCAAGCCCTGCCACATCCGACGAACATCAGAGCCGGTGTAGTAGGATTCAATCTTAATCCTGTATTGACGCTTTGCTTGTTTGATGGTTCGTCTGACGGCATAAAGGGATTTCTTATAAGCGTCCGGGATTAGTCTCCCGCTACTTGAAAGCGGCAGCTCTAGCCTTTAGCTCGATGCGGATGTTGCCTGTAATCCATGGCTTCTGGCTGGGAAATGTACGTACGTACGGTCACTGTGGGGACGAAGTCGTCGATGCACTTATTGATGAAGTCGATGACTGAGGTGGTGTACTCCTCAATGTCATTGGATGAATCCCGGAACATATTCCAGTCTGTGCTAGCAAAACAGTCCTGTAGTGTAGCATCCATGTCATCTGACCACTTCCGTATTGAGCGAGTCACTGGTACTTCCTGCTTTAGTTTTTGCTTGTAAGCAGAAATCAGGAGGATAGAATTGTGGTCAGATTTGCCAAATCGAGGACAGAGGAGAGCTTTGTATGCATCTCTTTGCGTGAAGTAAATGTGGTCCAGGATTTTCCTCTAGTTGCACATTTGACATGCTGGTAAAAATTTGGTAAAACTGATTTAAGTTTGCCTGCATTAAAGTCCCTGGCCACTAGGAGCGCTGCTTCTGGGTGAGCATTTTCTTGTTTGCTTAGGGCCTTATAGAGTTGGTTGAGAGCGGTCTTAGTGCCAGGTTCGTTCTGTGGTGGTAAATTGACGGCTACGACTACTATAGATGAGAACTCTCTTGGTAGATAGTGTGGTCTACAGCTTATCATAAGGTACTCTACCTCAGGCGATCAATACCTCGAGACTTCTTTAATATTAGACATTGCGCACCAGCTGTTWTTGACAAATAGACACACCCCCACCCCTCARCTTACCAGACGTAGCTTCTCTGTTCTGCCGGTGCATGGAAAATCCCGCCAGCTCTATATTATCCGTATCGTCGTTCAGCCATGTCTCGGTGAAACATAAGATATTACKGTTTTTAATGTCCCGTTGGTAGGATAATCTTAATCGTAYGTCATCAATTTTATTTTCCAATGATTGCACGTTAGCAAGAAGAACGGATGGCAGTGGGAGTTTATTTGCTCYCCTACGGATTCTCAGAAGGCAGCCCGATCTGCGGCTCCTTTTCCTGCGTCTTTTCTTCAAGCAAATGACGGGGATCTSGGCKTGTTCCAGTGAAAGCAGTATATCKTTCTTGTCGGACTRGTTAAAGGAAAAYGTTTCTTCCAGTCCGCGGTGAGTAATCGCTGTTCTGATGTCCAGAAGTTATTTTCGGTCATAAGAGACSCTAGCAGCATCATTATGTACAAAATAAGTAACACAAAACGCAAAACAACTAACAAAATAGCACAATTGGTTGGTAAAACGTCRGCCATGTTCTTCGACACCATCTTTCCAACTTGTTGTGTAATCTTTATGTCCAATGGCCGATGAGCACCGATACGTTTTTTCTATAATTTCTCTACATTATTTCTCTTCATATGACAAGGATTTGCCAGTAGATTGTCGACTTGATTCATGATGATGACTGCTAGCTAAGACTTTGAAAGTAAGATGTTGACATGATCAGTCCAATCAAAGCTACTCTACATATAATGTGATTTGAGTCATTTTATCTGTGGCCAATGACCTTGAGCCTTTTTGAAGGGAACTTGTAATTTAACTCTATGGCAAGACCCAAAGGGCTGAAATTTTGGATGTCTACCCTTACTAAGGATTTAAACTTGGCGATGACGTAGTGTCCCCATGAGTGACGGATCACGGCGTAATGACGGCGCAATGCTCCTATTTTCTGCTGGCTCGCCCCACCACCATAGAAAGCACTGAACTAGGCTGAAACACCTGCATTTTGGAGCTAGTCCAAAATTACTCAAGAAAACAAAAAATAGACCATGTTTGTACGTGGCTTTATTAACTCAGTTATATTTTTCCCCCCCCATTGTTTGCAAACTGATATGTGACACGTATTAATGCCAAAATGTACATGCAAAACAGGCAAGCCCCCCCCAAAAAATGCATATACATATRTTTTATGATTTAGATATTTTGCTAAAAATGTGGGGCTCAAAACAGGTGGGTCTCTCACATGTCATCAGGACAATAAACTAAAACAAGGCCAAATCTACACTTCTTATCAAGAAGACAGTGATCGTTCCTGAGTGGCCTAGTTACAGTTTTGATTTACACAGAACAAAAATATAAACGCAACATGCATCAATTTCACAGATTTTACTGAGTTACAGTTCATATAACGAAATCAGTCAATTGAAATGAATTCATTAGCCCCTAATCTTTGGATTTAACAAGACTGGGAATACAGATATGCATCTGTTGGTCACAGATACCTTAAAAAAAAAGGTAGGGACCTGCATCAGAAAACCAGTTAGTATCCAGTCTGACCACCATTTGCCTCATGCAGTGCTACACATCTCCTTCGCATAGAGTTGATCAGGCTGTTGATTGTGTCCTGTGGAATGTTGTCCCACTTCTCTTCAATGGCTGTGCGACATTACTGGGTCGTTGGGTCYTCGGCCAGCCTGTCCTCRGMGTTTCATCCTCAATCCAACGGCCAGTCGGAGCATGCCAATCAAGACCTGGAGATGACTCTTCGGTGCCTCATCTCGGCCAACCCCACCACCTGGAGCCAGCAACTCGTATGGGTGGAGTACGCCCGGAACACACTTCCCTGCTCGGCCACTGGGCTCTTGCACTTCAAGTGCTCCGTGGGTTATCAGCCCCCGCTCTTCCCGGAGCAAGAGGAAGAGATTGACATACCCTCGGGCCAGATGTTCGTCCACCGCTGTCGGCGTACCTGGCAGAGAGCTCGGTCCGCTCTTCTCAAGACCACCTCGAGGTATCGTTGACAGGCGGACCGCCACCGGACACCGGCTCCCCGCTGTCATCTTGGGCAGAGAGTATGGCTGTCCACTTGGGATCAGCCACTCCAGGTAGAGTCCCGCAAACTTTCCCCCCATTTTATCGGCCCTTTCCCCATCTCCAAGATCCTTAGCCCCTCTGCTGTTCATCTTCTGTTGCCGCCCACCGTCTGTATACATCCCATGTTTCTTGTATCAAGGATTAAACCTTTGTCTCACAGCCCTCTGTNAGCAGATGTTAATGCGAGTGTAGCGAAATGTTTGTGCTTCTAATTCCGACTATGCAGTTTAATATCTAACAATATCTAACAAGTAATCTAACAAATTCACAACAACTACCTTATACACACAAATGTAAAAGGATGAATAGAATATGTACATAAAAATATATGGATGAGCGATGGCGTGCGGCATAGGCAAGATGCAGTAGATGGTATAGAATACAGTATATACATATGAGATGAGTAATGTAGGATATGTAAACATTATTAAAGTGGTGTTATTTAAAGTGACTAGTGATACCTTTATTAAGTGTCACGAGAATTTTGTTCTCGATGTTCATAAACCCCAAAATAACTACTCAGCCTGAAACCCAGAACTTGTAGGAAACTGGTTGAAATGAATCAGACGGAGGCCCAGCCACAATAGTCGGAACATTTATTTACAAGAGTGCTCCTGTGCATATACAATGATGTTCGCTTTATAACATTCTCTTAATATAAGCACATACATACACACTAACATTAGGAGAGCTTTCTACTTCTCTACAATTCTCACCACAGTTGATCACTACCCAGCTGACAGTTCCAGTCCCCCCCAGATAAGGGAAACCTGGAGGGGCTCTCCCTGTCCTATCTTATCTCCCCAGAGTTATAGCCGGGTCGGTTCAAACATAGGTTAAGGCTCCTCTTTGTTTTCTTTCGGCACACACATACATTCCTCTCTTCCCAGGTGTTTATTATTTTTAATTACTCATTGTCCATGCTACATAACCTCTAATCCTAATGGTTAAGTTTCCGGGTAGAATTATTTAATAATTTACCTAAAACCTTTATAAAATCTTTTAACATTAAGTCAATTTATTTAAGTGGCCAGAGATTTGAGTCTCTATGTTGGCAGCAGCCTCTCTGTGTTAGTGATTGCTGTTTAGCAGTCTGATGTCCTTGAGATAGAAGCTGTTTTTCAGTCTCTCGGTCCCCGCTTTGATGCACCTGTACTGACCTCGCCTTCTGGATGAACCGGGGTGAACAAGCAGTGGCTCGGGTGGTTGTTGTCCTTGATGGTCTTTTTGGCCTTCCTGTGACATCGGGTGCTGTAGGTGTCCTGGAGGGCATTTAGTTTGCCCCCGGTGATGCGTTGTGCAGACTGCACTACCCTCTGGAGAGTCTTGCGGTTGAGGGCGGTGCAATTGCCATACCAGGCGGTGATACAGCCCGACAGGATGCTCTCGATTGTGCTTCTGGAAAGGTTTGTGTTTTAGATGACAAGCCGAATTTCTTCAGCCTCCTGAGGTTGAAGAGGCGCTGTTGAGCCTTCTTCACCACGCTGTCTGTGTGAGTGGACCATTTCAGTTTGTCTGTGATGTGTACGCCGAGGAACTTAAAACTTTCCACCTGCTCCACTACTGTCCCGTCGATGTGGATGGGGGGGGGGGGGGGTCCACGATCATCTCCCTTGTTGACGTTAAGTTTATTTCCTGTACACACCACTACAAGGGCCTTCCTCCCTGTAGGCCGTCTCGTCGTTGTTGGTAAATCAGGCCTACCACTCTATGGTCCGTCTACAAACTTGATGGATTGAAGTTGAAGTGGGGTGCATGGGGCCACGCAGTCTGGGTGATCGCAGGGAGTAAGGAGAGGGCCTGAGACGCACCCTTGTGGGCCCCCAGTGTTGAGGATGCCAGCGGGGTGGAGAATGTTGTTTCTACCTTCCCCACTGGGGCGCTCCGTCCAGAAATTCCAGGACCCAGTTGCACAAGGGGCGGGGACGAGACCCAGGGTCTCGAGCTTAATGACCGAGTTTGGAGGTACTATGGTGTTAAATGCTGAGGCTGTAGTCATGGAACAGCAATTCTTACATAGGTATTCTCTCTTGTCCAGATGGGATAAGGGCAGTGGTGCAGGGTGGATGGGGCAATTGCATCTTCAGTGGGGCGGTAAAAAATGGACTGGGGTCTAGGGTGATCAAGGTAGGGTGGAGGTTATATGATCCTTGCTGGTCTCTCAAAGGCACCTGTCATGATGACAGAAGTGAGTGGCAATGGGGCCGATAGGTCATTAGTTCAGTTACCTTCAACTTTCTTGAGACAGGAAACATGTGGCCATCCTTGAAGCATGTGGGGGACACAGAGTGGGGATAGGGATTGGTTGAATATGTCCGTAAACACACCAGTCCAGCTGTCTGCGGATGCTCTGAGGACGCGGCTAGGGGACATGCCGTTTGGGCGGCAGCCCTTGCGAGGGTTAAACACGTTTACAATGTTTTACTCAAGTTGGCCACGGAGAAGGGGAAGCCACAGGCTTTGGTAGAGGACCGGTGTCAGCGGCAAGCTGGGTTTTCCTCAAAGCGAGCAAAGAAGTTGTTTAATTGTCTGGGGGAAGACGTCAATGTTTTGGACGGGCTGGTTTTATATTTGTAATCCGTGATTGACTGTAGACCCTGGCACATACGTCTGCCGTGTTTGAGCCGTTGGAATTGTGACTGATACTTTTCTCTATAACTGAGCTTTGGCTTGTTTTGATTGGCCTTGTGGGAATACTGCACTGTTTGTATTCGGGTCATGTTTCTCCAGTCGCCCCTTGGCCATGATTAAAGCGGTTGTTCCGCTTACAGTTTTGCGGGGAATGCTGGGCCATCTCATCCACGGTTTTCTGGGTTAGGGAAGGTTTTTAATAGTCACAGTGGTACGACATCTACCGATGCCACATTGAGTCGTTAATCATAAGGCATACACCCCGCCCTTCCTTCCTTAACCCAGAGAGATGGTTTGTTTCTGTCGGCGCGATGCGTGAAGAAACCGGGTGGCTGTACCGACTCTGACAAGCGTAATCCCGAGTGAGCCATGTTTCCGTGAAACAGAGAATGTTACAATCTATGATTCCTCTCTGGAAGGCAAACTTGTGGTCCTAATTTCGTCCACCTTGTGATCTAGAGATTGGACATTGGCGAGTAATATACTAGGAATGCGGTGGATGGGTGTGCTCGCCTTCTGATTCCTGGACCAGTAAGGTCCACTCCATCTGCCTGTCCTGCGGCGACCAACTTGTTTTGGGTCGGCCTCTGGGATAAGATCGGCATGTCCCAGGTGGAGGACCGATCAAGAGGATCCTCTTTCGGGAAAGACGTCTTCGTGGTTGTAATGATGGTAAGTTGGGCATCGCATTTTATTCAATAGTTCTTCGGCTGTATGAAATAACACTTGAGATTTTTCTGGGCCTGGCAATGTAAGAAATAGAATAAAAAACAAATAACTGCATAGTTTTTCTAAGGACCCTGAAGCGAGGTGACCATCTCTGTACGGCGCCATCTGTATGCCCATTGGGCTCCCGAGTGTCGCAGCGGTCTAAGGCACTGCATCTCAGTGCAAGAGGCGTCAAAGTACAGTCCCTCGGCCGTTATGGTCCCCATTACGGCGGCGCACAATTGGCCCATTGTCGTCCATCCGGGTTTGTTCCGGTACGGCCGATTATTGTAAAATAAGATTGTTTTTAACGGGACTTGCCTAGTTAAAACTTCTTGTCAATAGGGGGGCGCTGTTTTTCAACTTTGAGGAAAAAAGTCGTGCCCCAAATTAAAACTGCCTCGTACTCTTATTCTAGATCACTACATATGCATATTATTATTACTCTTGGATAAAAACACTCTCAGTTTCTAAAACTGGTTTTTGAAATTAACTCGTGAGAAAAACAGAACTCATTTTGCAGCAACACTTCCATACAGGAAGTGAAAAATCTGAAACATTGCTCTGTCCAGGGCCTTGCGTATTCAATTTGGCCTTATATTTATCAATCTGCGCATGCACTTCATACGCCTTCCACTAGAATGTCAACAGGCAGTGGAAGGTGGAATGGGGTGTTAGCTTGAAATCTGAGGCCGAACAAGAGCTTTTTGGAGTGACAGGGTCTGGAATTTCTTTGTCTTCTCTGGCGGGCGGCGAAGTACGTCGACATTGTCGGGGTCTGATAAGCGTTCGGTATACACGGCAGATATTCCCGGCTCTGATTTTTATTTGAATAGCATGTGATAATACATCAATAAAGTAGGTTTTTTCAACCGAGTTTTATCAGGTTTATTCAACGTTTTAATTGGGACTTTTGGAATTTCCGTTCTTGCGCAAGAGA
>NC_036847.1:96190-165110 GCF_002910315.2 Salvelinus sp. IW2-2015
CCCCTCTGCTGTTCATCTTCTGTTGCCGCCCACCGTCTGTATACATCCCATGTTTCTTGTATCAAGGATTAAACCTTTGTCTCACAGCCCTCTGTCTCCTCTTTCTGATGAGTTTACACCGAGGCCTGTACTCTGGAGCGGGATCGATTTGGAGTTGGAGGGTCCGTCATGGTCTGGGACGGTGTGTCACAGCATCATCGGACTGAGCTTGTTGTCATTGCATGCAATCTCAACGCTGTGCGTTACAGGGAAGACATCCTCCTCCCTCATGGGGTACCCTTTCTGCAGGCTAATCCTGACATGACCCTCAGCATGACAATGCCACCAGCCATATTGCTTGTTCTGTGCGTGATTTCCTGCAAGACAGGAATGTCAATGTTCTGCCATGGCCAGCGAAGAGCCCGGATCTCAATCCCATTTAGCACGTCCGGGACCTGTTGAATCGGAGGGTGAGGGCTAGGGCCATTACACCCCAGAAATGTCAGGTAACTTGCAGGTGCCTTGGTGGAAGAGTGGGGTAACATCTCACAGCAAGAACTGGCAAATCTGGTGCAGTCCATGAGGAGATGCACTGGAGGAGTACTTAATGCAGCTGGTGGCCACACCAGATACTGACTGTTACTTTTGATTTTGACCCCCCCCCTTTGTTCAGGGACATATTATTCCATTTCTATTAGTCACATGTCTGTGGAACTTCTTCAGTTTATGTCTCAGTTGTTGAATCTTGTTATGTTCATACAAATATTGACACATGTTAAGTTTGCTGAAAATTAACGCAGTTGACAGTGAGAGGACGTTTCTTTTTTTACTGAGTTAATGTTGCATTCATATTTTTGTTAAGTATAAATCGGCTTGAAAATATAATGAAAATGGCTGTCTAGCCATGTTGAACAACCAACTTGACAGAGCTTGAAGAATTTTTTCAACTAATAATGTGCAAATATTGTACAATCCAGGTGTGCAAAGCTCTTATAGACTTACCCAAAAAAGACTCACAGATSTAATCACTGGCAAAGGTTATTCTAACATATATTGACTCAAGGGTGTAAATACATATGTAAATTCATATTTCTGTATTTAATTTTAATGTGCTAAAATGTCTAAAACATGTTTTCACGTTGTAATTATGGGGTATTGTGTGTAAATGTGTGAGAAAAACATATTTAATCAATTTTGAATTTCAGGCTGTAACACAACAAAATGTGGAATAAGTCATGAATACTTTCTGAAGGCACTGTAAATTGAAAACACCATGTTAAAAACTYTGTTTGTGTGAGTATCCCTTGCCAAAAGACAAAAATAGCTGTGAATGGATCAGTGATTCACAATTTGGGGCCTTGATTGCCCTGGCAACTGTAACACGCCGTAATGTGTAATGAAACCATATTCATGAACATCAGGAAACGTCTTGACAACTGGAACACAGAATTGTTCTTGCAACTTTCCAATGAAACATGTCTATAACAATATGTTACATTCTGAGAAAATGGCAACRGTGTTTGGTGGSACGTTTGGTGGGATGTTGATGGAATGTTCTCCTAACCCTCAAAAAAACTGGATGCAGGAATGTTCTCGCAGCGTTCTCATGAAACGTGTCTACAACATTAATATCTAATATTGTGAGAACATGGAAACCATGTCCTGTGTATGTTCGGTGGGACGTTGATTAAATATTCTCCTAACCCTCAGAAAACTGGACACATGAATGTTCTTTCAACGTCCCATGAAACTTGTTTAGAACATTAATATTGTACTGTATATTCGGAGAACATGGCAATCATATTCTGTTTATGTTTGGTGGAACGTTGATGGAATATTCTCCTAACCCTTCAGAAATCTGGAAACATAAATGTTCTTGCAATGAAAACGTGTCTAGAACATTAAAGTACTGCTTGACATTAAGGGAATGTTCTAATAACTTTCACACCTCAACATGCTAAAAYGGTTCTGAGAAGGTTTTTGCTAACATTGATAGAATCTTCCCCTAACTAACTGAATACTGGACTGTCAAACATTAGGGACATTTGGCTTCCGAGTGGCGCAGCGGTCTAAGGCACTGCATCTCAGTGCAAGAGGCGTCACTACAGTACCTGGTTCGAATCCAGGCTGCATCACATCCGGCCGTGATTGGGAGTCCCATAGGGCGGCGCACAATTGGCCCATTGTCGTCCGGGTTTGGCCGGTGTAGGCCGTCATTGCTGGCCTTCACAGCAGAGTTGCAAAYAAAAAGCCATATCTCAGACTGGCCAATAAAAAGAAAAGATTAAGATGGGCAAAAGAACACAGACACTGGACAGAGGAACTCTGCCTAGAAGGCCAGCATCTCGGAGTCGCCTCRTCACTGTTGACGTTGAGACTGGTGTTTTGTGGGTACTATTTAATTAAGCTGCCAGTTGAGGACTTGTGGGGTGTCTGTTTCTCAAACTAGACACTCTAATGTACTTGTCCTCTTGCTCAGTTGTGCACCGGGGKCTCCTACTCTTCTTTCTATTCTGGTTAGCGCCAGTTTGCACTGTTCTGTGAAGGGAGTAGTACACAGCGTTGTACGAGATCTTCAGTTTCTTGGCAATTTCTCGCATCTTATAGCCTTCATTTCTCAGAACAAGAATATACTGATGAATTTCAGAAGAAAGTTCTTTGTTTCTAGCCATTTTGAGCCTGTAATCAAACCCACAAATGCTGATGCTCCAGATACTCAACTAGTCTAAAGAAGACCAGTTTTATTGCTTCTTTAATCAGGACAACAGTTTTCAGCTGTGCTAACATGATTGCAAAAGGGTTTTCTAATGATCAATTAGCCTTTTAAAATGATAAACTTGGATTAGCTAACACAATGTGCCATTGGAACACAGGAGTGATGGTTGCTGATAATCGGCCTCTACCCCTCTAGATATTCCATTAAAAATCAGCCATTTCCAGCTACAATAGTCATTTACAACATTAACAGTGTCCACAATGTATTTCTGATACATTTTATGTTATWTTTATGGACGAAAAAATTGCTTTTCTTTCAAAAACATGGACATTTCTAAGTGACCCCAAACTTTTGAACGGTAGTGTAAATATTTGGACAAGGAATGTCGGAGCGGCATAGACTAAAATATAGTAGAATAGAATAGAGTATATACAGTGAGGGAAAAAAGTATTTGATCCCCTGCTGATTTTGTARGTTTGCCCACTGACAAAGAAATGATCGGTCTATAATTTTAATGGCAGGTTTATTTGAACAGTGAGAGACAGAATAACAACAAAAGAATCCAGAAAAAAGCATGTKAAAAATGTTATAAATTGATTTGCATTTTAATGAGGGAAATAAGTATTTGACCCCTCTGCAAAACATGACTTAGTACTTGGTGGCAAAACCCTTGTTGGCAATCACAGAGGTCAGACGTTTCTTGTAGTTGGCCACCCGGTTTGCACACATATCGGGAGGGATTTTGTCCCACTCCTCTTTGCAGATCTTCTCCAAGTCATTAAGGTTTCGACYTTTGGCAACTCGAACCTTCAGCTCCCTCCACAGATTTGCTATGGGATTAAGGTCTGGAGACTGGCTAGGCCACTCCAGGACCTTAATGTGCTTCTTCTTGAGCCACTCCTTTGTTGCCTTGGCCGTGTGTTTTGGGTCATTGTCATGCTGGAATACCCATCCACGACCCATTTTCAATGCCCTGGCTGAGGGAAGGAGGTTCTCACCCAAGATTTGACGGTACATGGCCCCGTCCATTGTCCCTTAGCAGAAAAACACCCCCAAAGCATAATGTTTCCACCTCCATGTTTGACGGTGGGGATGGTGTTCTTGGGGTCAAAGGCAGCATTCCTCCTCCTCCAAACACGGCGAGTTGAGTTGATGCCAAAGAGCTCCATTTTGGTCTCATCTGACCACAACACTTTCACCCAGTTGTCCTCTGAATCATTCAGATGTTCWTTGGCAAACTTCAGACGGGCATGTATATGTGCTTTCTTGAGCAGGGGGACCTTGCGGGCGCTGCAGGATTTCAGTCCTTCACGGCGTAGTGTGTTACCAATTGTTTTCTTGATGACTATGGTCCCAGCTGCCTTGAGATCATTGACAAGATTCTCCCGTGTAGTTTTGGGCTGATTCCTCACCGTTCTCATGATCAATGCAGCTACATGTTCAACTCTTTTTCCTAACGACATCTCTCCACAGGCACCCCAGCCACTATGAACCAGGTGATGGGCAGCGGAACCTAAGCACGATCAGAGGAAGCAAATGGGATTGGAGGTGTGTGGATCTCAATTTTACTCCTTAACCTGCCTACGTTTTTGGGCATCTAAGTAATAAAACGTATCTAATGTCGTTGATACTTCTGATGGATGCCAATGATGGTACTTTTGCTATTTCTCTTCTCWACAGCTATTCATGGAGTCTGCAATTTTGGTACCATTGGTCTTTTACATGAAGAGAGACAGGTGGTGAGACCAAAATAAGACAACTTCATCCAATGCTTTTGATCCCTCTGGTGGCAACGCTGCACTTTTGATTGACTACCGGAATACTCCTTCAGAATTATTCACATTATTCCTGTTTCTTTAATCTACCCATTTCATCCGCTGATATTTAGCTAAGTATTTCACCCATTGATATTTAGTTTAATATTTGTCTTTTTAAAAAAAAATACTGTGATCAATAATTTCAAGCAGTTCTTCCCTCACTGATAATGACTCCTTTTAGGTCAGGCTTCATGATCGACAGCACTATATCAACATGGGGCAGGTGTTAGGAAAACTGGCCCATTATCTCACAAACATTCTGTAGAACTGTTATGTGTAAATACTTGAGTCGTTCCAACAATTCGGTGCCTTTGGAGAAGTGTAAGTTTGCAAAGAAAAAAAAAAAAATCGAATTCACCAAATTATAACATTGTCATAAAGAGCACATGTTCAAAAAAACTAGTTTTCCCATTTTAAGAAGTTAAATAAATAAAAAAGTGCCTATTAAGTGTCAAATAAAGTAACAGGGTTGACAATTTCATCTTAAATCAGCCATAAATCCCCCTGTGACAGYAAGCTTGTGTGCAACCGGGAGTGGCAATTAAATGCAAGCTTCACAAAAAATGAAATTGTTAAAACAGTTCTAGCCTATCTATGGGTAACAGGGTTGACATGTTATGCTTGACCTGCTCAGTTTTCCTCCACAAAACACCAGAAAATGGCCAAATACAGAACCAGCTCCCCTGCCTTTACACTATGATTTTACTATTAAAAAAAATCAAATTTTATTGGTCACATACACATATTTACCAGATGTTACTGCAGGTGTAGCAAAAAGCATTTCACTATTAGATGTCCAATGTTTCTTTAAAAAAAATCATTTAAAAATGAACCATTTCACCACATTAAAGCAAGCATTCCGTTCATGTAACAGGGTTGAKCTTTAAAATAAAGTACAAAACCAATACTGACTGAGGTACTGAGGGCTAAATAAAGGGAGAGTAATCAAGGTGATAATGAGGTCCAGGTGTGTGTAATGATGGGAGCAGGTGTGCGTAATGATGGTGCCAAGACCGGTGGTTAGTACACCGCTGACAGCTAGCATTGGAGAGGGAGTAGGTGTGACACTTGGAGACATTTTGGGGTTAAGAGGTGACACAAAGTTGATGGAGCGACATATCAAAATGCTGAATTTTGGCACTTCAAGTCTTTATTCATATTAAAAATGAGATTTGTTGAATTCTCCATGTTGTCTAAATTACAGAGCACTTCATATAATATAACAGGCTTTTAAAATGCAATATTGGTGCACAATTTCTACTTAAAATATCAAAGGGACGGAAAAGGAACCCATTTCGTGGAACGACCCACTTAATGTGTAATAAATCCAATGCATTTTCAATGACTAGATGTGTGTTTTTTGGGGGTAAGGAAGGGGAAGGGTGATTAATTACTTTCTTCATAATGTATATGAATGGAAGTTGGGAATTATGGGCCCCTGAAACATGCAATGACTTGGGGCATGTGAATGCATGCACAAAACAAAAAACTGGATGAACAGCACTGCATTAATGCAATGTACATATGTATGAGTCAACTGTATTGTTTGAAAGGAAGTCATTGTAAGATACAGAACACTACTCTCTCTGCTCATCTTCCTACTGGCTCYACATACTCACTGTAAAATGTCCTGATCGTCAACTGCACGTTGCATTGAGTAGAGAAAAAGTATTCCAGTAGCTAGGATTTTGAAAGCAAAGCCCATCTATACTGCAAGTACACACCTGAACTTTGCATATCTTAAAACACTGCCCAAGTGCATTTGTTTTTCACGCTATCTTCAACAATATTTCAACGCTGTGATGAGATTTGTCCCCCAACTATATTAGTAATATTGAAATATAATTGCTTCATATGTTCAGGTGCATCCAACATGCATTGCAATCAGTGCTAATTTGAAGATACTGTATGTGTATAGCTGTTCCTCTTACTACCCAAAACACACTGCATTGTCCTGGTTTAAATAAGGAMTTGAATGTCTCGCATTGAGTGTTTTGACAATAAAACATAGTAGGTAGCTGAATATAAATGATTAAACCCAATCGATGTCATGTCTGTTATAGCGTGAAGTATTTTGTTGACATGAAGCTAACTTTAGCTAGCTAAAGGAAACAGAAGTGTCAATGTAGCGGAAGTGGTACTGCCCTGAACGATTCGAGGAGAGAGACGGAGGACGGAGGCTGCATCGTCCAGAGAAAAAGCAGGAATTAGAGCCGTAAAAATTGTGAGTTTGCATACTCGGGGACCCGAGAAAAGTTCATTTATGTCTTATGTTTTTATTTCGTGTGTTCAATATTACACAGTATATCCGTTTCGGTGTAATTATATTCGTTAGCCATCATGCTAGCTCGCTAACTTAAATTATACAACGCTCCTCGGTGAAGTGTGCTGAACAAGGACTTGTTTTCTAGGTGGCTAGTAAACTAACTGAGCTCATGCCAAACTAGCTAGCTAGGCCATGTACGTGAATTGAAAATGGTTAGCTAACTTATCAGCTAACTGATAAAACGGGTAACATTAACTAAATCGTAGTAGAAAATAACCATTGACTTATTCCTACTGAAATGCACATTCGAAAAGTCGATAACCGCAAACATCGTATTTTACAGATAGCTAGCTACTCCTAGCCATTTGACCGACCCTCCACTATTCTGAGGTGGTGTGCTACAGCTAGCTGTCGACTAGCATCTATAGCTAGCTTCTAACAGGCAGAACACAGGCCTTTGCGGCTAATGTAATGTCACAAGCTGACCCGCAACGTTAGCCGGATAATTGTTTTGATTCAATAAGAACTCATGTCTAAGCCAGCTAGTTAACTACTTTAAATTATATCGTTTGACAAGGATAGTAACCAACGTTACCGTTTGCGAGTTAAAGTTAGTTACATCAAGCCTCTTTCCGCAACGTTAACTAGCTAGCAAATGCCCCGCCATTCAACCACCGTTTTAATATCGCATTAAATTGGCTAACGTTAGCTAGTAATAACCAACACGTTAACGTTAGATGGCAAAACAATATACATAACATATGCCCCATAACATAAAGAGCTTAGGTAGCTTATATATATATATACCAATCGACATTAACCTTTCTATATATTTATTTATTGAAATGAGCAACTATATTTATTGATTTCAAACGGGGTAGCTAGCTAGGGGCGGGTGAAGACACATCGAAAGGTTATTAATGTCGATTGATTGTTCTGTCAGAGTTGGATAGCAGTAAAGTTAACTAGCTTCTAGATAACTCAACGATATGTAAAGGTAGCTTGCTAAATTGATTAAATTAACAACCCATTAATATATATCCCTGGTTAGCAATTTTATGCATGTAGTCTTACAAGTTATGTAGTAGGTGGTGCCGCCCTACGGCCCCACAACGCATTACTGCAACTACTATCTAGTACAAGCTTGCGTGCAAAAACACAGGACATGAACACTAATGCCTAGTTGTATGGAACTCGTACAATGGCGGCCATGCACCAGTAAAACATTAAGGCTAAGTGTAGTTCTACATAGCTACCTGTTTTAGCTAACATTCAATTGCAATCATTCAAATTCATAGAAAATTGCATAATCATGGCGCAAATCGCAGAAGTAAATTATTTAGCTATATTTCAAATGGCCTTAGTCCTGGTAATATGAAAGTAGGCAATATCAGAGTCCCCTAGACATTAATTCATAAGAATGGCGTAATCTAACCAATCTATCTAAAAACCAAAAGAAGGAACATGAACATTAATCAGTTAGATTAACCTACTGCCCTGTCACCTCTCAGCAGTTTYAATAAATGCTGTAATTGACTAGTCATATGTAGGGTGCTATAGGTATATCTAATATCAATAGTRCTTTCCTTCATCTGCACAGATATGAGAAAAAGGCCCACCAGACTATTTCGATACACTCCTAACATTCTGCTCTCTTTTCTTCTCACAGACTGAAAAATGGACAAGAACGACCTGGTACAAAAGGCCAAGCTCGCTGAGCAGGCTGAGCGCTATGACGATATGGCTGGGGCCATGAAGTCTGTGACGGAGCAGGGTGGGGAGCTCTCCAATGAGGAGCGCAACCTGCTGTCAGTGGCCTACAAGAACGTTGTGGGGGCACGCCGCTCATCCTGGCGGGTCATCTCCAGCATCGAGCAAAAGACAGAGGGCAACGAGAAGAAGCAAGCCATGGCCAAGGAGTACCGGGAGAAGATTGAAACCGAGCTGCAGGACATCTGCAACGATGTGCTGGTAAGAACTTTTGTGGTCCACCCTCTGAATTATAACTTAAAATTTCTCTCTGGGTAGGTATGCTGATTTCAATCATTTTTGTCTTCTCTTACAGGGACTTCTTGACAAGTACCTGATTGCCAATGCAACTGCAGCTGAGAGCAAGGTGTTCTACCTGAAAATGAAAGGCGATTATTATAGATACCTGTCTGAGGTAGCAGCTGGCGACGCAAAAAAGAGTAAGTAAACAAGACAGAGTTTATTTAGTTATATGAAATACACCAAATCACATCAAATCACTGCTAATGGATCAGATGTGTGGATAGAGGAATATGTTAAAATATTCCCTAAAGATGTGATGAATTGTACTGCTACACACTAAGTGCTCAAATTCATCCTCTCCCTTCTTGTTGCCTTTAAAGCCACCGTGGATAATTCCCAGCAGGCATACCAGGATGCTTTCGACATCAGCAAGAAGGAGATGCAGCCAACACACCCCATCAGGCTCGGCCTGGCCCTCAACTTCTCTGTKTTTTACTATGAAATCCTCAACAACCCTGAGAAGGCCTGCACCTTGGCCAAGACGGTGAGAGAGCGACTTCAAGTGCCAAATCATGCCGCCTCAGCTTTCACCCCAAGACAATCAAAAAGTGCTTCACTCAAAGAATGCAGAGCCATTGTGACATGTCTTATCTTGCCAGTTTCTGCATTTGTAAGAAGGCACTTTGGCTCAGTTTGCAAACATGAAATTGGATCTAAAAATGTYCCCATCCTGCAGTTATTTCAGCATACCACTATTTTAACAAATGACTGGCGTGACAATAACTTAATGCATTTGTATAGCAAAGGGATAGCTGTGTACTGGAATAACTGGTGGCAATTTAGCATTCTATTCTTAGTGTAATTTCCTCTTTACAGGCATTTGATGAAGCCATCGCTGAACTCGACACCTTAAATGAGGATTCCTACAAAGACAGCACCTTGATCATGCAACTACTAAGGGACAACCTGACTGTAAGTATTTTCTTTTTCGTTTCTTTTTTGTATAATTATTAAATGGCTTGACACCAATTCTTCTTATTGTAATTTCTTCAAGTCGACCCATTGATGCTTCCAGTTACATGCATGTTTTGTTCATTTATATGGCATGGTGTAGAAGATACCAAATTCAGTTTGGGGAGTATAATGTAACAAACATGATTWAATTTTTTTTGCAGCTGTGGACATCGGAAAACCAGGGAGATGAGGGAGAGACCGGAGAAGGGGAAAACTAATGGAATTGCACTGTTAATCTACCTACACTCTTAAACACAAACAGCTTATAAACATCCCCCTCCACTCCATCAACCCCTCCCCCTCTGTATGACAAGCAGCCGGAATTGTTCCTGACCAACTAGTTTATCCKTCTCAGGTCACTGAGGCGACAGGGTAATGTCCAGTTGTTAGCAGGTTGTCATTTTGTTTGTGAAAATAATGTGGTTGTATTGAGTAGCGAGTCCATGTTGCTGTTATTTTTTMTGTGTGTATGTGTGTGCTAAATTGGGTGTGTGAATGACTGACTGTGTTGGGGGCGGGGGTTGTTAATTCTAATCGTCCTTAATTCCTTTGTCCCACCTAGCTGGTTGTGCATTTTTCATCACTTTTGTTACGGTCATTTTTTTTGTGTGATTTGTCATGGTATTGCAGGTTTAACYTGTGGTTATTAAACTGGCAGTTCATTTTCACCAACACTGTGATGCTAAGTGTTATATTTTCTTCCCCACGTCACTATTGCTTGCTTTTGAAATTCAGACACAGTACAATCCTGTATTTAACTAACAGTGCAATTCTGCTGTGGGCTCATACAGAAAGGAGGCAGGCTGTATTGTGACACTGGCATCTGGGCGTTTTGCTCTATAATCACTTTCACAATTTCAAGGTTTGATTAAGAGACCCCTTCGCCATGTTAGATTTCCTCCATTATAAGACATTCCACCAGAATTGTATTAGGCTTTATGAAAGGCAGAACTCTTTTTGAACAAAGTGGATTATTGTCCTAATGGTATAACTCACTGTTCAAGATCAAGCGCTGCTTGAACTCAATACAATGAAAATTGTATGTGCTTAAATGTTGTTKCATGTATTTTGCAAGATTGACTATCTTTCTGTAAAACCTAAAGTAACTGAACCTTTTTTCGAAAATGTCTTATCACACTGTATCAACCCTGCTTGCAAAAATATTCCTCTTAAAGCGGTTGTTTTCTCCAATGAATCTGCCTGGTTTTCTATGAGACACTTAAATGGAAGACGGTTTATGTTGCTTGTTTGACTGCCAAGAAGTTGAAATTAAGCTTAGACCGTCTTCTGTTCTCTCTTAGAATCTCAACATATTTGTTATGTTTGTTCTATGGTTTGTAAGGTATGATGTCATAATTTGCTCTCATGCCCCTAAACTCCACTGCTTTGAACATAAGCCTCTGAAGCCATTGCTGTACAATTTATTGTGAAGCAGCACATTGGAGACCCAACCCATACCACAACCCAAGTAAGAAGCGGTGTCACAAATTCACAATATCAACACCACCATTACATCCCACATAGAGTAAGAAACCCATCTACATATAGCGGCCAGTCTGCTTTCTTAGAGTCAATTCTCATCTTTATCTGAATAAATAAAATGTGGAACAGGCTATCTTGCTTTGTTTTTACTGACCAGTATTCTTTCTGGCCAAAAATGTGCTCCTATAACCAGGTTTTTATCAAACCTTTTCATGCGATTTAAAGTACATGTTGGAGAATTGGTTTTAATGACGGGCCTGATGGAAACAGCTGATTTGTTGGTAAACTTTCCAAATTTCGACAAAACAAAATATGCTAGACAAGGAGGGTCTTTTTGTATTGGTAAAATATATTATACGAGAAATGCTTTTATACATATCGACATAAGCATTATATCGAAGTAAACTTGCAGTCTCACGATATGCTGTGTGGTACTCCCACTGACTCGGGAAAGATATGGTTGATGCTTGGCTGCCTTTTGACAAATGCAAATTTCATGTAGTATAGGCTATCCTACTTGCACTGTATCTGCGAGCTGTTGTTTAGAGCACACTTGCCAAGAACACAATATAGCTGAAAATGTTTTGTGACAAAATCATCAGTAAAGTTAATCATTCGATGGAAACCCATTTAACTTTTAGTCATTATTTGGTACATGGGAATTTAACAGCAAAGTCGTTTTTATGTGTACTACGTTATTGTGTACTACGTCATCACGCACGTCAATTTGATGGGAAAATGCACATTGTATTTATGTTTTTTTTATAATATTGTTATGAAAATCTGTGGCCAATTGGATGGAAACCTAGCTTGAGACAGTCTATTTGCACAGTGTGCACATGGTTGTCAAAAGTTAGAATAGCTAAAAGTAGCTATTAATGAAATTGGGAAAACAGGTTATAGATAAAATGTTTGTCTTCCAAAAAACATCCCAGTTTCACTTAGGTAATAATTTGTAAACTGTCAAAGTCCAAGTGAAATAAGGTTGTGTTTAAGATTTTTTTTAAAAGGCAGAATGTCTTCATCTTTATTTTTCAACAGTATTTACAAAGTACATTACTGTACAATTGTACAATCATTGGTTTTTGCCAATTATCAACCTGGTCTCTGAGCATTTCGTATTATTCTGTATGTAAATCCGAGATAACATAGTAAATAGACTATATTTCATATGGCATGTATTAATTTTGTGGATGTCCATCTCCCATRTCGTATGATATGTTATGAATTCTAGCAAGCTGGCTAACATTAGCTAGGCTAGGGTTAAGTTTAGGAGTTACATTAATAAGGGCAAGGGTTAGATAAAGGGTTAGAGTTAGAAAATATYATAAGTAGTTGCAAAGTACCTACTTGCAACAATTTCAAATATTTTACTAAGTTACAGTTCAAATCAGTCAATTTAAATAAATAAATTAGGCTCTAATCTATGGATTTCACATGACTGGGAATACAGATACTGTATGAATCTGTTGGTCAGATACCTTTAAAAAAATAGGTAGGGGCATGGATCAGAAAACCAGTCAGTATCTGGTGTGACCACCAATTGCCCCATGCAGCACTACAAATCTCTTTRGCATAGAGTTGATGAGGCTGTTATAATTGTGGCCTGTGGAATGTTGTCCCACTCTTCTTCAATGGCTCCGCAAAGTTGCTGGATATTGGCGGGAACTGGAATACGCTGTAGTACACATCAATCCAGAGCATCCCAAACATGCTCAATGGGTGAAATGTCTGGTGAGTATGCAGGCAATGGAAGAATTGGGACATTTTCAGCTTCCAGGAATTGTGCATAGATCCTTGCGACATGGGGCCGGCCACGCATTATCATGCTGAAACATGAGGTGATGGCGTCAGATGAATGGCATGACAATGGACCTCAGGATCTCGTCACGGTTTCTCTATGCATTGAAATTGACATTGATAAAATGCAATTATGTTCATTGTCTGTAGCTTATGCCTGCRCATACCATAACCCCACTGCCACCATGGGACACCAAATTCATAACGTTTACTTCAGCAAACCGCTCGCCCACACAACACAATACACGTGGTCTGRGGTTGTGAGGCCAGTTGGACATACTGCCAAGTTCTCTAAAGCGACGTTGGAGGTGGCTTATGGTATAAKAWTMTACACATTTTCTGTCAATAGCTCTGGTGGACATTTCTGCAGTCAGCATGCCAATTGCATGCTCCCTCAAAACTTGAGACATCTGTGGCATTGTGTTGTGTGACAAAACCACATTTTAGAGTGGCCTTTTATTGTGGCCTTATATTTTTGTTCAGTGTAGTTGAAAAGTTGAAAAGTTGCTAATTAGCTAAAATTATGAGATTCAAACGCTCAACCTTTTATACACCCACCCATCCACCCTACTTTTGTTTTTTGCCTAAAGTAACCATCTGTCTTATGTAACCATACAGTACCAAACATAACATATTCTAATTTAGTATAACGAATTTACATTTACGCTACGTCTAGTATATGAGACGAGGCTGCAGTGATGTATACACCTGTCACTCATTTGTTTTAACAAATGTTGGACTTTTACTAAGTGCATATGATTAACAATGTTCCATTGTACATTTCCTTATCCTTTAACTGTTTGCAAAAACAAGTGTCGGGGACCCAGTTTTCTATTTTTTCGAATCCCAGAATGTAGCTTTTCAATGTACGTGGACTACTTTTTCACGCAGAACATTTAGTCTGGCCGCGTCGACATAGTTTATAATATTGTAGCGAACCGCACAGACAGCYGTGTGTTATGTGGTAGGCTATTAGTGTTGTACTTACCACTTTTCGCTTGGTCCGACATGCCAATCAACCTGCTATCTGCCAATCACGGGGATGCCTGGAATGTTCTGATGCCGGGCATCCTGGTGTTTGGCGGAGTGGTGTGGAGGGGATTTTGGCAGGTGTATGGAGCATTGGAAGTTAATACCAGGTTTAYCCATTGTTCTCTCTCTTACGTRTGGGCTTCACAAGAGAAGGTCGCGGTTGGCTTGTGGGGTATATTTTGTTTATTTGGCGTGGGCTACGGCCAAACAGTAGCCTGTGTAAAGTTGGGTTAATAAACCGTCAATTCYGTAACTCAACCCTCTGTCTGGACAATTGTTCCTTTYTGATCTAGTCAGGTCATTACAATATTCATGGTCACGGAGTGACAAGGTTGGTGATTCACAAGGGAACGCCGTTGGGGTCTTTGAGTGTCAAAAAAGATACACGTCAAAGAACACTATTTGAGGAGTCAATAAGCTTTTAATTTGATACGTCAAATAACACACTTCTATTATAGAATGTTGTGTGTGCTGAATTTGCACTTGCAAGCCAAGTGCTGRCACTACTATTAGTAGCACTGTCAAAGCTGTACAAAAAAAGTCTGCGAACAACACAGGCGAACGATGTGTTTACAATACCGAGTTGGTAAAAATGCCTTATTTGTTCCACCAAATGGGAAAACGTATGTGTGAGCATTTGGAATAAGATCAGGATAAAAAAAGGAAATATATTTGATACAGATGTTATTAGCAACATCTGGAGTAGCTAGCTAGCTTTAGCTTGGTAACGTTACCTAGCTAGCGTCAATGCAACCAGCCTGAAACTGCAGTCACTTTCAATATTCTTAGCAATGATGTATGAATCGTTGTAAGTATTAGCTAGGTAGCCACTTGTTGTTCGCCTATTGAAACTGAATTTAAGTTCATGAAAATAACTAGCTAGCCATCTACTTAATCCTGTTGCCCATAGCTAAAATGATAAGCAGCCAGCTAGCTTCGTTCGTGGACGGTGGGTGCTTGTTTGAATAKTTTTTTAGTACAGCTTTGACAGTGCTACTGAWAGTAATGGTGGCGCTTGGCTTGCACGTGTAAATTCAGCACACACAACATTCTACAATAGAATTGTGTTATTTGACGTGTCAAATTAAAAGCTTATTTGAAGCGTCAAGTGGTGTTATTTGACATATCTTTTTTGACACGCAAAGACCCAAACGGCGTTCCATACTGTAGTTTAATGACAAAAACATGTTTTTTTTTATAGGCCAGCACTTTGTAAATTAAGTAATCTGACTGAGCTCTGTTTCCACCTTGGGCATTTGAATAAGGTCAGTCATTCTCCAATAATATAGATTTATAAATGCTATTTTCTGGAATTTATTTTGATTTCATTAGTGATGCTGGAATTGATTGGCAATCACGAGTCCGCCAACTTGGCTAGTAACCGTACCTAGCTAGCTGACATTAGCCTAACGTTAGGCTTATAACAGTTAGGATCAGCTTGATCTCCCCCTTTAATAAATAAAGGACTAACCGTGGCTGCCTTCCAAGCAATGGGAATCTCCCCAGAGAGAAGACAGGTTAAAAAGGTCAGGGATAGGCTTGGCGATGACAGGGACAGCAACCTTAAAGAAGAAACGGTCTAAACCATCTGACCCAGATGGTTTTTTGGGGTCAAGTTTAAGGAGCTCCTTTAGCACCTTGGACTCAGTGACCGCCTGCAGGGAGAAACTTTGTAGCGGGGCAGGGGAAAAAGAGGGAGCGTCACCTTTGGCACCAGTTGTGAAACTGGGCTGCACTGGTCCGGGTTTCCATCAACCCAGCTCGAATTTCAGAATTCCATTTGAGCCAGCTCAAAACTTGGCCCTAATTTTAAATGCCAATGGAGACAAGGCTTTGGAGTCACGCTATGGCATGTTGTGTGGTCCTCCCACTACAACTCTTCAGGAAAGCGTGCTGTTTATTAGGCTACAGATTAATAAGGGCTAATAAATTATGAACTTCCCAGGGTGCTGAAAGTGCAAGGTGATTTGCTTGATGCTCCTTTCGTATACAAATCTAAAATCTTATTCTGGTGACATGATCATCGATGCTTGGTACGCAGTGAGTTAAATTAACTACTGTAGCTAACTAGCAAATCGGTATTGCTTACTAGTTCGTCGTTGAAACAGATTGCAGATTTCTAGCAGGTAGCATTCAAACGGTCCGGTCATTTGTTTGAAATACAATTTGTTTGCTTAGCTACATGGCTTACTAGCTAGCTATTTAGCTACGTACATAGATAGCTAGTTATCTATTTCTATTTTGCCCTGTTTATCAAACGTGTTGGAAAAAGTTGTAAATAATCAACTGACTGGCTTTCTTGATGTCTAGTTTTCTCTCTGGTATGTAATCTAGTTTCCGCTCAGGTTATGGATGTGTTACCATTGCCCTTGATTCTAAGCAATGTTGTCCTGCTCTTTTTATTGACTTGGCCAAAGCTTTTGATACGGTAGACCATCCCATACTTGTGGGCTGGCTAAGGWGTATTGGTGTCTCTGAAGGGTCTATGGCCTGGATTGCTAACTAACCCTCTGAAAGAGTGCAGTGTATAAAGTCAGAACATCTGCTGTCTCAGCCACTGCCTGTCACCAAGGGTGTACCCCAAGGCTCAATCCTAGGCCCCACGCTCTTCTCAATTTACATCAACAACATAGCTCAGGGAGTAGGAAGCTCTCATCTATTTATATGCAGATGATACAGTGTTATACTCAGTTGGCCCCTCTCCGGATTTTGTGTTAAACTCTCTACAACAAAGCTTTCCTAGTGTCCAACAAGCTTTCTCTGCCGTTAACCTTGTTCTGAACACCTCCAAAATAAAGGTAATGTGGTTTGGTAAAAAGAATGCCCCTCTCCCCACAGATGTGTTTACTTCTTCTGAGGGTTTAGAGCTTGAGGTAGTCAGTCACCTCATACAAGTACTTGGGAGTATAGCTAGACGGTACACTCCTCTCAGCACATTACAAAGCTGCAGGCTAAAGTTAAATCTAGACTTGGTTTCSTCTATCGTAATCGCTCCTCTTTCACCCCAGATGCCAAACTATCCCTGATTCAGATGACCATCCTACCCATGCTAGATTATGGAGACATAATTTATAGACCGGCAGGTAAGGGTGCTCTCGAGCGGCTYGATGTGCTTTACCATTCGGCCATCAGATTTTCCACCAATGCTGTTGCTGCTTTGCGTGATGTATTGTTGTCTCTACCTCCTTGCCACTTGTGCTGTTGTCTGTGCCCAATAATGTTTTGTACCCTGTTTTGTGCTGCAACCATGTTGTGCTGCTGCCATGTTGTGTTGCTACCATGTTGTTGTCATGTTGCTACCAAACGCTATGTTGTTGTCTTAGGTCTCTCTTTATGTAGTGTTGTCTCTTGTCGTGATGTCTGTTTTGTCCTATATTTTATTTAATATGTTTTTATTTTTAATCCCAGCCCCTGTCCCCACAGGAGGCCTTTTGCCTAGTTAAATAAAAAATAAAAGATGCTGTTACTWTGCAACCACTATGTTGATCACTGCTGGATGCTGACACAACATTAGCTAGCACGTCTGGGCTTGTTGCTGTTAGCTAGCACATGGACAAGCAGTACTGCGGTAATCCCACATTACACAAATTACCACCATAGCTGTTGGTTCATTTTTGCACTACACAAATGTTTTTGTGAGAACAGTCAGCCCTCAAATGCTAGCTACCTAACATTAGCTAGCAGGAATTTTAGCTGTCCAGGTCATATTGAAAGCTAGCTAGGTACATCATATCAAACCTGTCGTCTGGTTTGCTTGGTTAGCTTGCTAGCTGATAATCAACTCCATGGCAAGCAAGGTAGGAATTAAGATAGCTAGCTTGTAATGCTAGTGAAGACGCTAACCGTTTAGCTAGATAGCTAACGTCAGCAAGCTAAATATATGGCTCTGGCTGGCACCCTGCTGTAATGTTAGTTACAGCATGGTGAGGTTGAATAAAATTCTTCAACATGCTAGCTAGCATCATTAGAGAAGCCGACTGCAGTCACACAATGGCTACTTAGCAACATTACATAATTTGTCATTTCTGGAGGCAGTGGAAATGCAATTTGAGCCAGCCCACCAAGGCCTGCCAAACCTGGTTTGACTTTAAAGTGATAATGGAAACGGGCCTCAGGTTTACTCCAAGTTTACTTCGATATAATGGTTGTTATATTTACAGACACAAAATGAGCTTGTCTACCGTATTTAGTTTTGTCGACATTTGGAAAGTTTATCGGAATTTATAGGCCTGTCATCACTTTTTTTTTTTTATCCAGCATGTAAATTACTTTACTTGCATAAAAAGGTTAACATAAACTCACCCCATTCCGTACAAATGTGCGCAACCGCAACATTCAAACGAGGCTACAAAGAAAACTAATGGGACTGTAGCGACTGTGTTGACTTCAAAATCGGGGGTGTGAACTAGGTTTCTATTTAAGCGTTGATCGACATGGTAATGGCTCTATAGTATTGGAGAAAAGTAGAAAAAACGGACCCTCTGTTACATCGTGACGTGTCATGTCGTAACGTACAGCACGGATAAAGCAACTATTTCTGTCTTACAATCTCTCTCTACCAGGTGTAGCACTTCTCTCATAGTTTAAAAACAAGAAATGGACAGTGACGGGAGTAAGGGCTCATTGAATTATGCTTGAATTATGCAGAAACGGGCAGCGTTTAGGTCATGTAATTGATTCTGTTGGAAAGGGGAGAAATTGTGCTTTACAATGGTATTGACATTACAGTTGATCTGGAAGTATTACGTTTTTGGGGCGCTAAAATAAGGGCAATTGTACGGACCAAGGGGATGTACGAGTTTACGTTAGATGGAAACCTGGTTACTGTGCCAAAATGGATGAACAAATTTTCAAGTCTGACATGTTAAAATGATCTTGGCAACCGGGGCTCTCAAATTATGGATAAAAATATACAGTARCAGTCAATAGTTTGGACACACCTACTCATTCCAGGGTTTTTCTTTATTTTTACTATTTTCTATATTAAAGAATAATAGTGAAGACATCAACACACTGAAATAACAKATGGAATCATGTAGTAACCAAAAAAGTGTTAAACAAATCAAAATATACTTTATATTTGAGATTCTTCAAAGTAGCCACCCTTTGCCTTGATGACAGCTTTTCACACTCTTGGCATTCTCTCAACCAGCTTCATGAGGTAATTACCTGGTGTTCTTTGTTAAAAGTTAATATGTGGCATTTCTTTCCTTCTTAATGCGTTAGAGCCAATCAGTTGTATTGTAACAATGTAGAGGTGGTATACAGAAGATAGCCCTATTTGGTAAAAGACCAAGCCCATATTATGGCAAGAACAGCTCAAATAAGCAAAGAGAAACAACATTCCATCATTACTTTAAGACATGAAGGTCAGTCAATCCGGAAAATTTTTATAACTTTGAAAGTTTATTCAAYTGCAGGGGTAAGCCAAGACATAACACTACTGAACAGGTAGACAAATGGCTACCCGGACTATTTGCATTGTGTGCCCCCCCCCAAACCCTCTTTTACGCTGCTGCTACTCTCTGTTTATCATATATGCATAGTCACTTTAACTATACATTCATGTACATACTACCTCAATTGGGCTGACCAACCAGTGCTCCCGCACATGGGCTAACCGGGCTACCTGCATTGTGTCTGGCCACCAACCACCCGCCAACCCCTCTTTTACGCTACTGCTACTTTCTGTTCATCATATATGCATAGTCACTTTAACCATATCTACATGTACATACTACCTCAATCAGCCTGACTAACRGGTGTCTGTATGTAGCCTCMCTACTTTMATAGCCTCGCTACTGMATATAGCCTGTCRTTTTACTGTTGTTTTATTTCTTTACTTACCTATTGTTCACCTAATACCTTTTTTGCACTATTGGTTAGAGCCTGTAAGTAAGCATTTCACTGTAATGTCTACACCTGTTGTATTCGGCGCACGTGACAAATAAACTTTGATTTGATTTGAAAAACCATCAAGCGCTATGATGAAACTGGCTCTCATGAGGAACGCCACAGGAAATGAAATCTGTCCTTTGGTCTGATGAGTCCAAATTTGAGATTTTTGGGTCCATCTGCTGTGTCTTTTTGAGACGCAGAGTAGYTGAARGGATGATCTCCGCATGTGTGGTTCCCACCGTGAAGCATGGAGGAGGAGGTGTGATGGTGTGGGGGTGCTTTGCTGGTGACACTGTTTGTGATTTATTTAGAATTCAAGGCACGCTTAACCAGCATGGCTACCACAGCATTCTGCAGCYGTACGTCGCCCTATCTGGTTTGCGCTTAGTGGGACTATCATTTGTTTTTCAACAGGACAATGACCCAACACATCTCCAGGCTGTGTAAGGGCTATTTGACCAAGAAGGAGATTGATGGAGTGCTGCACAGATGACCTGACCTCCACAATCACCCAACCTCAAGCCATTTGAGATTGTTTGGGATGAGTTGGACCGCAGAGTGAAGGAAAAACAGCCAACAAGTGCTCAGCATATGTGGGAACTCCTTCAAGACTGTTGGAAAAGCATTCCTCATGAAGCTGGTTGAGCGAATACCAAGTGTGTGCAAAGCTATCAAGGCAAAGGGTGGCTACTTTGAAGAATCTAAAATACATTTAGATTTGTTTAACACTTTTTTGGTTACTACATGATTCCATATGTGTTATGTAATAGTTTTGATGTCTTCACTATTATTCTACAATGTAGAAAATAGTAAAACATTAAGAAAAAACCCTTGAATGAGTAGGTGTGTCCAAACTTTTGACTGGTACTGTATATATGATTTGTATTTTTTTTGTATAAGATACAAACAGCCGAGGAAACTGGGGAGGGGGGACTCTTATGACATTGCCAGCAGTAAGATATGAGTTCGACTTCCAAAAAGACAAGGAATGTAGCTTTKAAAAAATGTCACTTTCACCCCAAACTCACTGGAAACAACCACTGAGTTAAATAGGTTAATGAGGTAGTCTTTGGTGATTTGTGAGGTTCAGACATTGTTGTGTAACATGACAAACATTTTTATGGAGGGCAGGTGCTAGCATAGACCTCACACAACRAGTTCAGACGGAACAGAGTTGCCACACTGGGCTTGATAGGCCATTCTGATCCTCAGCTCGTCAATTCCGTTATGTGCCACAGGTGACACCTCCCCTTCCACCCCCACCCAAGAGACAGACCATGTGTCTCAAGTCCCAGGTCAGATAAACTAGCATAAATCTGTAAGAGACTTGGCAACGTCATAAGATAGCAGTCAATGAAATGGTGCAAAACAATAGTCTCCAACTCAACGTTAGTTTGTATTCTGCTGTCTGCCATTTTCAGTCTCTATCATCTTCACTCTCTCTGTGTTTMCAGGATGAACAGCAGTGGTTAATCATACCCGTTGTCCTCCCAGTACATAGGGGACCTGCACCCTGATGTCACAGAGGCCATACACTACCAGAAGTTCTCTCCTGCTGGGCCCATCATGTCCATCTTCATCTGCCGTGATGTCATCACTCGCAGGTCCCTAGGATAAGCCTACATCAACTTCCAGCAGCCCACTGATGGTAACATTATTTTTGTATTCAGATTTTTACTACGTATCAATCATGGACAAATAGACATAAGCTGATGGTAACTCACACCATATGAGAGCTTTGTCTCTAGAGCCACTCCAAAGGTCAACTACATTGAAGTAGACTTTGCTATTTGCTTTGATCAACTGGATGGCAAGATTAATCCTGCTAATTGATTAATATTCCAATGATTAAACCAATTAAATATATATTAGTTTATTCATGGACATTTGTGTGTTGAGCTGATGTCTGAGTGGATGTCTTTACTCYTAATTTTTTTTCTGCAGGAATGTGCTCTGGATACGATGAACTATGAGGTCCTCAAGGGTCGACCTACCAAGGCTACGGAAGTCTGGAGCTGGAAACATTTTTATCACGAACATGGACGAGTCCATTGACAACAAGGCCATGTATGACACATTCTCAGCCTTCGGGAATAGTCTCTTGCAAGGTAAGGTAGACAGACATTCTATTCTTGTCTGAGTGTCAGGGTATCATTTTTCTGCACCTAATTTCCAGCATTAACTTTTAAATTTCAGGTTGTGTGTGATYAGAATGGCTCCAAAGGCTACAGCATTGTTCACTTTGAGACTCAAGAGGAAGCCAATCGATACCATGAATGGAATGCTGTTGAATGACCGGAAAGTGTGAGTGAACAAATTCCTACCAAGAGCTATTTATTCTATCCATATGGTACTTCTATTTAATTTTTGACATTTATTTCAACTTTCAACTGGTCTTTAAACCACCTGGAATTTGATGAGATGTAAGTGGGGAAAGTGCAAAGAAAATCTGTAATGGTTAGGGAGGAGGAGGGAATATTGATTTGTTCAACGTTYTATCATATTCAGACCGTGATAAACGTTTTTGCAGATACTATTTTCATGTTCTTTGCTCAGGCTAGAGACAGGCAGTGACTAGCAATGCAGACCCAAAGGCCCATTTCCTGTGGGAAAAATGTCAGTTTGCCACGATTAGGTGAAGGAAGTGGTAGACAGTTGTTCCTGTCCTTTTTTTTTCTTTAAATAAGGTTTGGTCTGATGGCCACAAAGTTGAGACTTGCAGTATTTTCTAAATCAAGCATTGAAAACATGCTTATGCTGAATGATAATCAACTGCCTGTCAAGAATTTGTCAAATCAAAGGTTGATGTCAGTCACTTGTCTCTTATCTTGCCATGTGTTCATCAAGGTGAGAGAGTCAATGTAAGTCTCCACACTTAAACTGCTTCACATCCCAGCATATGAGTTTATTCTGTTGTATATTTGCATCATCCTCTGTTTTCTATYAAGATCATTTTCATTTTCTTTCCATTTCTATCGTTCAACTGTCCCTGGTGATGGGTGTGGTGTTCAGTTTTGTTGGCCACTTTTAAGTCCTGAAAGGAATGACAGGCTGAGTTTGGTGCCAAAGCCATGAAGTTCACCAATGTGTACATCAAGAACTTTGGCGAAGAATATAGCGATGACAAACTCAAGGAGGTCTTTTCTGCATTTGGTAAGAACATTGTGAAAGTAGGACTTATGACTAGCTTTGACATTACTTCATATCCCTTTCTTTGGGAACTACTATAAACTGGTGGTTGATGTTGTATTTGTAATCTGATGTGGGGGGTGAATTGGCATGAAAGCTTATGAAATACAGTGTCTTCAGAAAGTATTCAGACCAATTGACTTTTTCCACATTTTGTTACGTTACAGCCTTAATCTAAAAATAATGACATTGTTTTTTCCCACGTCAATCTACACCCTGTAATGACAAAGCAAAAACATTTTTTTTTGAAATTGTTGCTCATTTATATATATATATAAAAAAAAAATGATATCACATTTACATAAGTATTCAGAGCCTTTACTCAGTACTTTGTTGAAGCACCTTTGGCAGCGATTACAGCATAGATTCTTCTTAGGTATGACACTACAAGCTTGCCACACCTGTATTTCGGGAGTTTCTCCCTTTCTTCTCTGCAGATCCTCTCAAGCTCTGTCAGGTTGGATGGGGAGCGTTACTGCACAGKTATTTTCAGGTCTCTCCAGAGATGTTCGATCGGGTTCAAGTCCTGGTTCTGMCTGGGCCAGTCMAGGACATTCAGAGACTTGTCCCGAAGCCACTCCTGTGTRYTCTTGGCTGTGTGCTTAGGGTCGTTGTCCTGTTGGAAGGTGAACCTTTTTTGGTACCCTTCCCCAGAGCTGTGCCTCGACACAATCCTGTCTCTGAGCTCTACGGACAATTCCTTCGACCTCATGGCTTGATTTTTGCTCTGACATGCACTGTCAACTCTGGGACCTTATATAGACAGGTGTGTGCCTTTCCAAATCATGTCCAATCAATTGAATTTACCACAGGTGGATTCCAATCAAGTTGTAGCAACATCTCAAGGATGAACGACGGAAACAGGATGCACCTGAGCTCAATTTCGAATCTCATTGCAATGGGTCTGCAATACTTATGTAAATAAGGTATCTGTTTTTATTTTTAAACATTTGCAAAAACGTCAACCTGTTTTCGCTTTGACGTGATTGGATATTGTGTGTAGTTTGCTYATGATTTTGTTTTATTTAATCCATTTTAGAGTAAGGCTGAAACATAACAAAATGTGGAAAAAGTCAAGAAGTCTGAACAGGCTTCTTGTCTGTTCTTGGTATCCCAGSCAGGACCCTCAGTGTGCGGTTGATGATGTACGAAAGGGGCCGGTCTCTTGGAAACCACTACTACTCTGAAGTTGCTTCCTTATGTGTCATCTCATCAACCAGCATGATGTCATTATAATGTGAACATTTGGGAACATGACATTTAAAATTGGGCTTTTCTGAGTTGACTTTGGCTGCTTTTAGGCAGTTGAGGAGATTAATGGGAAAGAACTKATTCCTGGTCGAGTTTTGTACGCGAGCCGCACTCAGAAGGGGATTCCGCGACAGAGGGAGCTGAAACGGAAGTTTGAGCTGACGAAACAGGAACGCATCCACCGCTATCGGGTACTATGGGGAAATGCACACACCTGTGTCATGAAGAAAAATGTCTTTAACGTAAATTCATTGGAAGAAGTGTTTTGTGTTGTTTCAGTGGGTCAATTTGTACGTCAAGAACTTMGATGATAGGTTAGAAGATGAGAAACTCAGGAAGGAGTTTGCCCCTTACGTCACCATCACAAGTGCCAAGGTAGTAATACCCATACTTTTTCATAAGCCATCCAATGATGTATCACAAAGGTGAACGAGATGAACGGTGACTGAGAAGAACGGCCCCATCATGGCCACCAAGCCGCTGTACGTGGCTCTAGCCCAGTGCAAGGAGGGGAGCAATGCCATCCTCACCAACAAGTACATGAAGAGGCTGGGCACCGTCGGGACCATGCCCAGCCCAGTTATCGACTCCTACCAGCAGGCAGGCTACTACATGTCTGCTGTGCCTCAGGTCCGTAGTACAGTTGGAGGGAGGAGGTAATCACTAGATAGCTCACAGGCTTGCTAATTTTGTCGGTTACCTTTAGTCTTTTATCTTAGGACTGGCCCGGAAGAGGCGACTCTGGGATGCTGGCCTTCGCGGTAGAGTTGCAAAGAAAAAGCCATATCTCAGACTGGCCAATAKAAAAAAAGATTAAGATGGGCAAAAGAACACAGACACTGGACAGAGGAACTCTGCCTAGAAGGCCAGCATCTCGGAAGTCGCCTCTTCACTATTGACGTTTAGGCTGGTGTTTTGCCGGTACTATTTAATGAAGCTGCTAGTTGAGGACTTGTGAGGTGTCTGTTTCTCAAACTAGACACTCTAATGTACTTGTCCTCTTGCTCAGTTGTGCACAGGGGCCTCCCACTCTATCTATTCTGGTTAGACACAGCGTTGTATGAGTTCTTCAGTTTCTTGGCAATTTCTCGCATGGAATAGCCTTCATTTCTCAGAACAAGAATAGACTGACGAGRTTCAGAAGAAAGTGCTTTGTTTCTAGCCATTTTGACCCTGTAAMCGAACCCACAAATGCTGATGCTCCAGATACTCAACTAGTCTAAAGAAGGCCAGTTTTATTGCTTCTTTAATTAGCACAACAGTTTTCATCTGTGCTAACATAATTGCAAAAGGGTTTTCTAATTATCAATTAGCCTTTTAAAATTAAACTTGGATTAGCTAACACAACGTGCCATTGGAACACAGGAGTGATGGTTGCTGATAATGGGCCTCTGTACGCCTATGTAGATATTCCATTCAAAATCTGCCGTTTCCAGRTACAATAGTKATTTATAACATTAACAATGTCTACACTGTATTTCTGATAAATTTTGTTATTTTAATGGACAAAATTCTTTGCTTTTCTTTCAAAAACAAGGACATTTCTAAGTGACCCCAAACWTTTGAACGGTAGTGCATATGTGAAAATAAAATCATGCTGTTTGCAGTGGGTTATGTTTATTCTACCAGTGTTAAACATTTAAAGGAAAAGAAAAAGTCAGATTTTTGTGCTTTAAACCTGTCTATCACGTCTCATTTGTTGTGGATCTGTGGAATGAAATCCCCTTCAATTTTTCTGTTATAGATCAATGATTAGTTCAAAACAATAGAATATGAAGTGTGAAATTGTGGTAAGGATTGTGATGTAACTGTAATTCCTTGGAGAAGTAGTTAATGTTGATAATAGCCTAATACCCCAATGGGATCTTTGAAAGGTGAAAACAAACTAGAGGCAAGAGGGGATCATATTGAGATGGGAATAGTTTCTGAATGTTCCAATAATAACAACATATTATGATGGAGACATTCAAACTAACCGGTAGGTACAGGTACCAATTGAAACATCTTGGCTCATGCTGAATTTAAAASTAATACATAGTACATTAATGGTCAGTAACACAATTTAATCAAATGTTCTATATGTAAGCAATAAGCATTACCTGCTGTGCTTGAGAAAGGGCWATACCAGATTGCAGAGCAGATGGTTTATTACTTAGATGTGCAGTATAGCAAATAATTGCTGTTATTGTACACYTTTAAGCTCAGACTACGTTATTTCACCATTGGCTCTTTCAACTGCAGGTATCATGCAACAAGTGTAGCACTGCACCTGACAACATTCATGTAAGTGCAGTAGAAATTTCTAGTAGCAATGTTCTACATGTTGCACTGGTTTACCCCACTGAAAATTCCCCCAGTGCTTTACGTTTCAGTTAGGTTTCACTACCGGATTGGTTTTCATACAAAGAAGAGAACCCTTCATGTACTTCTTAAACTTCTGATCTCTCAGACCGTAGATGAGAGGGCTGAGCAGCTGGGGTAACATGTTAGTTATGATGTTATTGCAGAACAGTATGATGGAGCGGAACTTGGGGAAGAGGATGATGAGGGTAGTGTCCATGACAGGAGTGATGTAGGACAGCATACAGAGCAGCAGCTGCACCCCATGCAGTAGTATAGTAATCRGGGCTTTTCTGGCTGAAACTGGATCTGAGGTTGCAGCTTTGGCTGAAAGCATCACTCTAAAGTAAGTGTAGATCAATGTGATCCACACAAAGCACATGTAAATGATATTGGTGGCATAGTTGTTGTTGTAATTGTGAACTGAGTCAAAGACATTCTGATGATAGCACATCCTACCGGTAGAGAAAAATGACAAAGGCTTAAAGACAAAGGCGATAATGACATCTATGAACCCAGGGATGGCCCCTACAACCCAAATACAGGCGATGAGCACATAGGTCCTACTCACTGTGCAGATCAGAGGGTGCTGTAAAGGATGACAGATGGCTACAAAGCGTTCAATAGACATGATTGCCAAGTTCAGAGGAGTGTTCTTATGAGTGTTGKCTCCTATTAGAATCAGAATTATACACACAGACACATTTAGGAAAGGGCAGACATAGGACATGACAAGCAAGAGCACAATGAAAGACATCTTGATGCTGTCATTGATGATCAGCTGCATGTACAGGATGTACCTGGAGTCGCTGTGGAAGGTCACATTGGTGAAGAAGGTGTACAACAGGGTCCCATTGATATAGTTAATAACAAGGCCTAACAGAACCACTGTGAGGTTCTTGAACAAAGCCTCCTCAAAGAAGTCTCTTCGCCCGCTGGGGGAGGAGAAGTTGCTAGTCATCCCTGTGGCCTCTGGTGCAGAATCAAACACCAACGATGAACCTGTTACCTATCTCTCACTGCTACCTCTAAGGTGTGTGAAGAGCAGACACTATAGTAGCTTTGTCTCCAAAACACGACAAAGGAAGATGCATTAAGTACAGATGTGCTATGAAATGAATCAAGAAAAAGATAAGGAACACATGGCTACTGTTAACCATTGCAGTTCCTTGAAAATGGATACATTCAGTACTGAATATCTGTTCTGTTGAATGGATGAGAGATGTCTTACCCCTCTTTGAAGGGGGCTAGAAGYGTTTCTTATAGTCACTGGTGTGGAAAACAAGTCACCCACTGGTGATAGAACATAMGATGATGTACTCAAGGGTCCCAGCCTAATGTCAAGAACCAAGGTACAGTAAAGGGACCAACGTTTGGGTATGAGTTCATGTTTATTGGTGAAGTCTGCAGGCTCTCAACAGATCACTGCTGACTTGGGACTTGTAGAGTTCTACAGATAAACATCTTGTCATGGGGGCTTAGGGGACCCAGTGACATTTCACATTCTCCTCAGAGTCAAGCCCAAGCGACTCCTAAAAAGGTTATTACCAGAATGCATCACTGTCAAGCAATTCTCATGAGATGCTGATGACACAAGTTAGGAATGATTTGATGCGGGTTTCAGAATTGGCATTCATGGGAGTTAGTGCTGTCCTAAGGGATTGAATTGTGAGTTCGAGAAAAGTCAAGACTATCTGAAGCGCAAAACTTCTAAATCTATTGACCAGTTCTGTACTGCTAAATGTATTGATTTATCAAATCAGTACCATACCCATGGTGTAACTGTGTAGGATTACAATTTCTACAGATGCAGGCTTACTGTATATTTAAACAGTATAATTATAAAGCAGGACATGGGGTTGCGTAAACACCAACTCAGAGAATAAGACCAGCTGTTGTAAACCAGGTTATGACAAATGCATATGACTTTGGATTGTTTCATCTGGAATGGAGGGCAAAGTCATTAAGATGACAAAATGCATCACATTGACCCACCCGAATCAAGTTGATTACAAAATGTTAACGTAAAGTAGTCTCAAAACAATGAATATCTTGGAGTTGTAAAAAAGAAAAAACTATTTGTAGGCATCGTTTTTTTATTTAACACATTAACTGACAAAAAAAACGTACATGGCAAATGAACATTTCTAAAGCACAACTGAATGACTAAATGTACAATATAAATGCCCTAATGGGATGACAGCATAGGGCAAACTGCAATTCGAGTCACAGGTTAATTTGGTTGGGCTGTCCAAAAAGGGGTCGTTCTTCTGGGGTCAGTTTCAACAGAAATATACGCAGACTTCCCACTGTAAAACAACTCCGTACCCTACGTTCCCCTCCCCCACCAAAACCCCAAAAGGTAGTATTTTCACAATGCAGGTTGAAACAACGTAATTTGCTCAAGTGCAGCTACAGAAATGTGTGGCTACAGAGGAACTCAAGCTTAGCCTCTAATAGCTGTCAGACTGAACAAGAAAACATTGCGTGATGAAGATAGGGTGGAACTGGTACAGTAATTTGCTACTGCGTTCAATAAGATCCCAACATATTGGCAAAAATGATGTACATTATTGAAGCCAACGGGCATTGTGACATCTACTCCATGCATGGTAGAATCATTGCCGCACAGGCATCAATAACTGGGCTGCCGTTAACGAATCAGGGAAAAGGTTATGGTAGGTCGGGAAAGGTACGTACGCTGCAGTGATCATTTTACCTACAGAGAGAAAAAAAAAACATTTAAATCAATACTTGTCAAATACATATGCATTAGTCATGTATTAAATGTAGAAACCTGAGTTCTAAAGAACACAATCTAGCTACAGATGACAAATCAGCAGCACAAATTCCCTAAACATGGTACTATTTCATTTTGGTTAATTCCCACCATCCCTAGCCACAAACATAACTGATTTAAAATGCAAGGTATATAAATATCAAATAATGACCATACATAATCCATTGGTAGAAGGATACACACCTGCAAACCACCGCCCATGTAGCGCATTCACTGCAGCCATTGCTGTTGGGATTGTGGGGCATTTTATGTACACTTTGCCCTATAAAGGAAAGGAAGAAGTAATAAGGTAAGGGTAAACTATCAATCTGCAACAGACCATTTGATGGGTAAAAAGGTAGAAACATATACATTTGTACATTAAACCATAATAGAAAACAAAGAAATGGTAACTGCATTTATAATTTTTTTGCAAAGTGCACAATTTGCTGGACCACCTTAGACCTATCCACTTCTATAAAGTTGTCATGAAGTTGCCCTGTTGTAGGAAGTTTATGACCCCCATACATACATTTCTCCCTTTTCTCTCCACCCTACAGAATGGACTCTTGGAAAGCCCTTTGTTAACAACGTATGGTAACATCAAAAGGTTGGGGAAAGGTACAATATTTCTGTAATCCAACCAGTTGAAAGTGTCCGTTGGTACGACAAATTGTCGGATCTGGGAAAGTCTACACGTTCTAGTTAACAGATTCACATGGAATTGTGCAATTTAAAATGTTTAAATATGAAACTATTTGTGAAAAGATTAAATGTAATTTTAAGATTCTAAATGAGAGAATTGTTTTCCTAAGTAAACTATGCTCAGTGGCCACACCCAAGTGAACAGACATTGGTTGAGAACTATGAAACACACCCCCTTCTCTCCCCCAATACAAAAGCCCGTTGACGGAAGTCAACTTGGGTTCGACGACTTGAGGACTGGTGTTCATACGTTTAAAACGGCTAATTTCAACGTGGAGGTGACGATCACCATGCTGGAAGGATGAATTTCTACTAGAATTCAGCGTGAGCTAATTATGGCAAAATGAACTTTGAACTCTTATTCACTAAAGAAGTGATGCATCCTAGAAGTCGAGTTATCAGCTGCAGCTGTAAACGTACGTGGCCTAGGAAGGGACAGAATCTCTTAATAAGAACGACAGGGTACAACGTATCCGCTCTACAACCAGAAATATTCTTCAAAGGACATGGGCGATCTCTGCTGGGCAAACCAGTCTTCCATCTATCGAAGCGCAGTTCAGTGTAAATATATATCTTGCATTTTCCTTATCTGAATGGGCGGTTAATAGAATTCATAAGATTCTGTATTTATGGCAGCATAGCTTCTCAAGGACCGATAGAGACCCAATCCTTTTGTTCCTCAGTCTTCCCGCTCTTTCATTCAAACCCAACCCCCTTTATTTGTGTAATCAGCRGTCATATCGGTTTCGTCCGCTAGGGACTTTCTTTTATGARATGATTTMAAATCAATGTATGATCCATCCTGTGTATATGTAATTCTGTGTGATCATTTAGGTATTTAGTAAATAAACAATTAAGCCAATTTTTGTAATGCTGATTCAACTTGTTAGCCAGGGTTCAATAACCAAGGATTTTACGACGTTCAGATGAGACTGAATAAGGTGACGATTAATAATTGACTGCTATTGATATATAAGATCTTCAGATGTTTAAGAGTTTATTCAGGAAGCCAGCAGCTCTATAATCATTCTTATGTGGTTCAGAAGGTTATTAACGAGTTAATTGTTGCATGGTTTAATTCAATCACGTAATCAATAAAACGTTAGGTAATCGATTTGATAAAGTAGCCTGTCATATAATTTAATCAGTCAGAGACACAACAAAGTGCATTTCAAAAGTTGTTTACCTGAGGGGAGTCCTTGTCGAGGTATATGTGGACAATTCCACCGTGTTTGTTGCACTCCTCAATGACGTCATCTTGAATCTCAACATCCCAGCCGGGTTCATTTTCCCTGGAAAAGAGGCAGGTAATTTCAAGCCATTCATCATTCATTCATTCATGACCTAACCCAGCTTAAGGAAATGATCAGTTACATTCATTTAATTAAAGATCAAAAACAATGCTTCCTTTCATCATGAAATGAAAAGGTTAAAAGTAGTGTCTCACAACTGTGGGTTGAACATGTTGGACAGCTGTAGGCAGAGAGTAGCCAGTGGCTGCGTTGAGAGGTTCATGGCTTGGTTCCTGCTTGGAGCCAGGTTCAGTGAATGGGTGGCAGGAGCTGTAAAAGGAGATGACAGTATCATTAACAGAGGTCCTTCTCACCAGAGCTGCTGTCAAGTGCAGATTAATTCCTGTCTGTTGAATTGAACATCGGTTCCTGAACTGACTGGAATTTCAAATGGCATTAATTGACCCCAACCCTGCTTCCAACTGAGAACATCAGACTGACAATCCTTTCCATTCCCTCCCCCCAATGAATACATCTCAAAGTACAGGACTAGTTTTTCATGTGTTGTTTCAATGCACATTTAGACACAATGTAGTTACACACAAGAAAACCAGAGAAGATGAAAACGGACAGCTTGAGAATCTTATCATTTGGCTTAAACCAAAATAAAATGTGGGTATGCATGACAGCAATGATTTCAAACCAATACAAGAAAAAAGGACCATTGGAGAGCTCTTTCCGGTTTGAAACATGAGAAATTTAAACAAAAGGATTTATTTTAGATGAGCATTAAATAATGTGCAGATTTGAGAAGCTGTACACTTTCACGTTCACCTTCAGGGGGTGGGTTCAGGCTGGCTTGTATGTCTAAAAGATTAGAAGAAGAGAAATTAAAGACGCACTTCAGTTAGAAAAGGTTGTGAGGATGGAACGATGCACAATGGATGAAGACCATTGACTTACTACACTGCAGTGCACATTAAGCCTATGTGCTAGAGGGGGGACAGCCATAGCATTAGCCACACAATATGAGAGAAGCAATGGTTATCTGCATGCTAGTTCAATATCAGCATTCACATCTAACATGGTACTGTGATATTGAAGTGTGTTACAAAAGTTTGAAGAGTCCCTTCACCTAGCAAGACAAACTGCTGGCTTTGGCAAGGCAAAACACACAGGTTGACTTGAATGATGTTAACTCATTTCTGGGTTTCGTACCAGTTGCCCATGATATTCAATGTGCTCTTTTCAAGCAGGGCCATAGTGAGTGAAAAAACAGCTTTCACATAGACATCTCAGAGACCGGCAGGTTGTTGAAGTGATTAACATACCTCATAATGAGTGTTGGTGGCAATGCCAGATTGGCCTTTAGTGTTTACATGTGGATCTATTGGATAAATGTGGAAGAGATCATTAAAAGGAGAAATGATAGTGAGAAAAGAGAAGTCTTACGGCGGTTCATTTGAGATTATCATATACTGGTGGTCATGGATGCAGATCATGTTAACACATTTAATCTCCAGATAATGTTCGCCCTCTTTGCACTGTTTTCTGACATCACAGACCAAATTAAGGGAGGAGCAAAAAGGTAACTGGAAATCATCCTGRCAAAGCAGGTGTGACAGCTTTCCTTTGCTACCTACCTTTGGCTATTGATCATGAAACTCATTCTAAAGGAAACGTAGTGGTGAATTTCACATTTGCACGAGGTATCAAAAAGCTCAAACTTCAAATGCCTCTCCTTTGAGGAGTCTGCAGTGTTCTTAGATGAGGCCAGTGAGTAGTTCATTCCACAATATGTAGTATGATACGTTACACATGGATAATGAGCCTACCTGTACCAGCTGCCATGTTGACGAAGTGGATTTGAGTCGAGTGGATGGATCCACTCATCTGTAGAGCCTGCTGTGCAGCCGGGGGGATCTGAAGACCAGTACCTGAGGGAAACAAACTATTCATTAGCATCAAGTCTGTTCAAAGCTATTCAAAACAACTCGAGCACACACTGGAGCGATTCTAGAAGTCAACTGGGGTAACACCTTGGTTGACCAAATCAGTTTTAGATTTCAGCACAAAAGTAGACATATCGAATACTAAGCTCAACTTTCCCTTACTGCTGACAAATAAACCTAAATGGCAATTTTGAGCACCAAAAAGACCAAACTACATTCACTCAAAAACAGCAGCTAATATCTCACCCTCTGCCAGCCGGGCCATGAGCTGCAGGCGCCCGGTGGTGCCCAGGTCAATGCCTGTCCTCTCCAGCTCGTCGTTGTCCAGGAAGGAGCTGGCGTTGGAGGGGTCGGTGCGTTCCGTCACGTGACCAACCTTCATGGGCCGTCCGGCCAGCTCAAAGCCATTCAGCTGCTCCATGGCCTTCTTAGCGCACTCTGCATCTGCAAACTACAATAATACAGTGTGAATCAGCTAACTAAAATGGCACATACCCTAATCTATTGTAAGTCTAAAATCAGGAACTTACTGAGATGAAACCATATCCTTTGGATCGTCCAGTTTCACTGTCATTCATCAGTTGTATGCTCTCAATCTGTTAAGGAAAACAGTTAGATACAAGAGAGTTAGTGTAAAAGGAAGTTAAAATGTAATTGATAAGTGATGGTGTTTCCTCCTTACCCTTCCGAAAGGCTCGAAGACACCTCGCAGCATCTCCTCTGTGATGTTGAAGTGCAGAGAGCCCACATACAGCCGCATAGGGCCAGCATTACCCTTCTGAAGGTTGTGGGCCATTGCTGCAGCTCTGTTCTTCTCAGCCTGCACACACACACAAAATGGTGAGTCTATGCCATCTGCCAAGTAAGCGGTGAAAGGTGACATCACATTTACTGATTCCATCAATGCTAAATATTATAGTTAAATCAACTACCTGAGGGGCCTGTACGATGATGGGAACTCCTAGAAGTCTCTGACCAGTTAAGCCAATAGCCAGCGGGACTGAATTCACTTCCAGAAACTCAATGTAGGCAATGCCCTTTGACTTCCTGGAGTTTCTGTCAGAGATCATCCTCACGTCTCTCACCTACAGGGGATAAAATAGTAATAGTGTGTCAAGAGTGAGCACCTTCCTAATGACCATGAGCTAAATTCTGTCACAATAAAGTCTGTTGAATTATTTCATACGGCAAAGATAATGCAATCTACTTTTAAGTTTGTAAACTGCGAATACTGACTTTCCCCACGGCTGAGAAGAAGTCCTCCAGGTCTCGTGGTTTGATTCTGGCTGCCAGCTGCATACAAAAAACAGTGCGGGTATCCCTCTCCTCTGGGGTCAGGTTGTCAATTGGTTTCCTTGAAAAAAAAGTGCAAACAGAGTTTAACACATATCATTTTCAGGGATGGTGAGCAAAGAGTCCAGTTCACAAAACCGAAACCACGATAGAGCTTATAAATCACATCAAAGTTTATTGGTCGCATACACAGATTTGCAGAAGTTATCGTAGGTGCAGCAAAATGCTTATGTCCAGCTCCAACAATCTAGCAATACAACACACAAGTAAAAATAACAACGAGCAGTATCTGAACGATCAATGTCCAGAATATAAATATACAGTATATGAATAGAAAAGGTGTGTACAGCAGTAGTTATATAGGATAAGCCATGACTATACACATACAAACACACACACACACAGTCGTGGCCAAAAGTTGAGAATTACACAAATATTAATTTTCTGCTGCCTGCTGTCTGCTGCCTCAGTTTGCAATTTGCATATACTCCAGAATGTTATGAAGAGTGATTAGATGAATTGCAATTACCTGCAAAGTCCCTCTTTGCCATGCAAATGAACTGAATCCCCCAAAAACATTTCCACTGCATTTAAACCCTGCCACAAAAGGACCAGCTGACATGTCAGTGATTCTCTCTCTCGTTAACACAGGTGACAGTGTTGACGAGGACAAGGCTGGAGATCACTCTGTCATGCTGATTGAGTTCGAATAACAGACTGGAAGCTTCAAAAGGAGGGTGGTGCTTGGAATCATTGTTCTTCCTCTGTCAACCATGGTTACCTGGAAGGAAACACGTGCCATCATCATTACTTTGCACAAAAAGGGCTTCACAGGCAAGGATATTGCTGCTAGTAAGATTGCACCTAAATCGGATTATCAAGAACTTCAAGGAGAGTGGTTCAATTGTTGTGAAGAAGGCTTCAGGGCGTCCAAGAAAGTCCAGCAAGCGCCAGGACCGTCTCCTAAAGTTGATTCAGCTGCGGGATCGTGGCACCAGCACTACAGAGCTTGCTCAGGAATGGCAGCAGGCAGGTGTGAGTGCATCTGCACGCACAGTGAGGCAAAGACTTTTGGAGGATGGCCTGGTGTCAAGAAGGGCAGCAAAGAAGCCACTTCTCTCCAGGAAAAACATCAGGGACAGACTGATATTCTGCAAAAGGTACAGGGATTGGACTGCTGAGGACTGGGGTAAAGTCATTTTCTCTGATGAATCCCCTTTCCGATTGTTTGGGGCATCTGGAAAAAAGCTTGTCCGGAGAAGACAAGATGAGCGCTACCATCAGTCCTGTGTCATGCCAACYGTAAAGCATCCTGAGACCATTCATGTGTGGGGTTGCTTCTCAGCCAAGGGAGTGGGCTCACTCACAATTTTGCCTAAGAACACAGCCATSAATAAAGAATGGTACCAARACATCCTCRGAGAGCAACTTCTCKCAACCATCCAGGAACAGTTTGGTGARGAACAATGCCTTTTCCAGCATGATGGAGCACCTTGCCATAATGCAAAAGTGATAACTAAGTGGCACGGGGAACAAAACATCGATATTTTGGGTCCATGGACAGGAAACTCCCCAGACCTTAATCACATTGAGAACTTGTGGTCAATCCTCAAGAGGCGGGTGGACAAACAAAAACCCACAAATTCTGACAAACTCCAAGCATTGATTATGCAAGAATGGACTGCCATCAGTCAGGATGTGGCCCAGAAGTTAATTGACAGCATGCCAGGGCATATTGTAGAGGTCTTGAAAAAGGGTCAACACTGTAAATATTGACTCTGCATCAACTTCATGTAATTGTCAATTTGACACTTGTAATTATACTTCAGTATTCCATAGTAACATCTGACAAAAATATCTAGACACTGAGGCAGCAGACTGAAAATTAATATTTGTGCCATTCAAAACTTTTGSCCACGACTGTGTGTGTGTGGCCAGGTGGTGCCAGAACAACAACTTATCKWTCAACGTAACCAAGACTAAGGAGATGATTGTGGACTACAGGAAAAGGAGGACGGAGCACGCCGCCATTCTTATCGACGGGGCTGTAGTGGAGCAGGTTGAGAGCTTCAAGTTCCTTGGTGTCCACATCAACAAACTAGAAAGGTCCAAACACACCAAGACAGTTGTGAAGAGGGCACAACAAAGCCTATTCCCCCTCAGGAAACTAAAAAGATTTGGCATGGGTCCTGAGATCCTCAAAAGGTTCTACGGCTGCAACATCAAGAGCATCCTGACTGGTTGCATCACTGCCTGGTACGGCAATTGCTCGGCCTCTGACCACAAGGCACTACAAAGGGTAGTGCGTACGGCCCAGTACATCACTGGGGGACCTCTACACCAGGCGGTGTCAGAGGAAGGCCCTAAAAATTGACGAAGACCCCCGCCACAGACTGTTCTCTATTACCGCATGGCAAGCGGTACCAGGGGCCCAAGTCTAGGACAAAAAGGCTTTTCAACAGTTTTTACCCCCAAGCCATAAGACTCCCGAACAGGTAATCAAATGGCTACCCAGACTATTTGCATTGTGAGCCCCCCCCCCCCCCCCGAAAACCCCTCTTTTTACGCTGCTGCAACTCTGTTTATCATATATGCAGTCACTTTAACTATACACACTACCTAAATTGGGCCGACCAACCAGCGCTCCCGCCACCAACCCCTCTTTTACGCTACTGCTACTCTCTGTTCCACCATATACGCATAGTCACTTTAACCATATCTACATACTACCTCAATCAGCCTGACTAACCGGTGTCTGCATGTAGCCTCACTACTGTATATAGCCTGTCTTTTTATTTCTTTACCTACCCACTGTTCACCGAATACCTTTTTTGCACTATTGGTTAGAGCCTGTAAGTAAGCARATCATTGTAAGGTCTACACCTGTTGTATTCGGCGCACGTGACAAATAAACTTTGATTTCTCACACAGACACACGTGGTTAGAGCGTTGGGCTAGTTACCGAAAGGTTGCTAGATCAAATCCCTGAGCTGACAAGGTAAAAAAATCTGTCATTCTGCCCCTGAAAAAGGCAGTTAACCCACTGTTCCTAGGCCGTCATTGTAAATAAGAATTTGTTCTTAACTGACTTGCCTAGTTAAATGAAGGTGAATTTTCATTTATTTTTTATATATATATAAAGTGGGTTAAAACAGTATGTAAACATTATTAAAGTGACCAGTGTTCAATGACTATGTACATAMGGCAGCAGTCTAAGGTTCAGGGCAGGGTACCAGCTGGCTAGTGAAGGCTGTTTATCAGTCCAGCTTTGATGCACCTGTACTATCTCCACCTTCTTAATGATCTTTCTTGCCTTCCTGTGACACCGGGTGCTGTAGATGTTCTGGAGGACAGGAAGTGTGCCCCCGATAATGCACTGGCTGACCGCGCCACCCTATGGTTGCGGTCGGTGAAGTTGTTGCGGCCATACCAGTCGTTGAGACAGCCCGACAGAATGCTCTCGATGGTGTATCTGTTCAAGTTTGTGAGGGTCTTGGGGGGCAAACGCCAAATTTCTACAGCCTCCAGAGGTTGAACCTTCTTCACCCCGCTATCGGTGTGCAGGAACCATTTCAGGTCCTCTGTGATGTGCATGCTAAGGAACTTGAAGCTTTTGACCCGCCCCACTGTGGCTTCTAAGACAATCCGGCTGTGTATCTCACCTTACTGGACTCTTGTCTTTCTTGAAGGGGCTACGACTTCTTGAGTGTTTCCGACTGAAAAAAGGAACAATCACAAGGTTTAGTTCTTACCCAGACTTTACATACATACTTTATTGACAAGACATCCAACAGGCAAACACCAACACGTCACATAACAAAAAATTATAAAAAACCTAGTTTGTTGGCATGTTGTGGACCAACCTTCCCTCCCGGAACACCACAACATTTCATCTCCAAACTAGGGTGTAAAACAAGGTTCAGCTCAGTATGTACGCCTACTATGCCAAACTGTATGGTTTTTTTAATACATAAGTATTATTCTATTCAACTTAGTTTCCTTCCCTCATTTGGGCCTACTTTGTGTACTCTACTTCTCTTGAAACATCAGCCCGGTCACAAACAGGGAGGGGATTGACCTGAGGACACAAAACCAGGGCTATGGCTTCAGTTATCCGTCTCATCCGTGAACTTCAACATAGAACATAGGCCAAGCACGCCTCCAACTCAATCATCAAGTTCAGACGACAACAGTAGTAGGCTTGATTATCAACGATGACTAGACAGCCTACAGGGAGGAGGGGAGGGCTCTGGGAGTGTGGTGCCTGGAAAACAACGTCAACAAAACAAAAAGGAGATGATCATGGACTTCAGGAAACAGCAGAGGGTGCACCCCCCTATCTACATCGACGGGACCGCAGTAGAGAAGGTGGAAAACTTCCAAGTTCCTTGGCGTACACATCACTGACAAAGTGAAATGGACCATCCACACAGACAGTATGGTGAAGAAGGCACAACAGAGCCTGTTCAATCTCAGGAGGTTAAGAAATTTGGCTTGTCACCTAAAACCCTCAAGCTTTTACAGATGCACAATTGAAAGCATCCTGTCGGGCTGTATCACTGCCTGCTATGGCAACTGCACCGCCCGCAACTGCAAGGATCTCCAGAGGGTGGTGCGGTGTGCCCAACTCACTACAGGGGGGAAACTACCCGCCCTACAGGACACTTACACCACCCAATGTCACAGCAAGGCCAAAAAGATCATCAAGGACATCAACCACCCGAGCCAATGTCTGTTCACCCCGCAACCATCCAGAAGGCGAGGTCAGTACAGGTGCATCAAAGCTGGGACTGAGAGACTGAAAAACAGCTTCTATCTCAAGGCCATCAGACTGTTAAACAGCCATCAATAGCAGATTAGAGGCTGCTGCCTATAGGCATAGACTAGAAATCACTGGCCACTAAGGAATGGAACACTAGTCACTTTAATAATGTTTACATAACTTGCATTACTCAGCTCATATGTATACACTGTATTCTATACCATCTTTACCAGAAACAAGTCTCTCACCGTTGCTGCTTGTTATAGACCCCCTTCAGCCCCCAGCTGTGCCCTGGACACCATATGTGAATTGATCGCCCCCCATCTATCTTCAGAGTTCGTACTGTTAGGTGACCTAAACTGTGACATGCTTAACACCCCGGCCGTCCTACAATCTTAAGCTAGATGCCCTCAATCTCACAAATTATCAAGGAACCTACCAGGTACAACCCTAAATCCGTAACCATGGGCACCCTCTTAGATATCATCCTGACCAACTTGCCCTCTAAATACACATCTGCTGTCTTAAACGAGGATCTCAGCCTCATTACCTGCGTGTGTAATGGGTCCGCGGTCAAACGACCACCCCTCATCACGGTCAAACGCTCCCCAAAACACTTCAGATAGCAGGCCTTTCTAATCGACCTGGGCCGGGTCCCCTGGAAGGATATTGACCTCATCCCGTCAGTAGAAGATGACAGGTTGCTCTTCAAAAGTGCTTTCCTCACCATCTTAAATAAGCATGCCCCATTCAAAAAAAATGTAGAACTAAGAACAGATATAGCCCTTGGTTCACCCCAGACCTGACTGCCCTTGACCAGCACAAAAACATCCTGTGGCATTCTACATTAGCATCGAATAGCTCTCGCGATATGCAACTTTTCAGGGAAGTCAGGACCCAATATACTAATTTAGTTAAGCTAAAGTTAGCTTTTTCAAACATAAATTTGCTTCCTGGGACACTAAAGTCCATGGAGAATAAGAGCACCTCCACCCAGCTGCCCACTGCACTTAGGATAGAAAAAAAAACTCACCACCGATAAATCTATGATGATCAATAATTTCATTAAGCATTTTTCTACAGCTGACCATGCTTTCCACCTGGCTACCCCTACCCCGGCCAACATCTCAGCACCCCCTGCAGCAACTTGCCCAAGCCGCCCTCCACCACTTCTCCTTCACCCAAATCCAGACAGCTGATGTTCTGAAAGAGCTGTAAAATCTGGATCCCTACAAATCAGCTGGGCAAAACAATCTGGACCCTCTCTTTCTAAAATGATCTGCCGAAATTATTGCAACCCCTATTACTAGCCTATTCACCTCTTTCGTATCGTCTGAGATCCCCAAAGATTGGAAAGCTGCCGCGGTCATCACTCTAGACCCAAACTGTTATAGACCTATATCCATCCTGCCCTGCCATTCTAAAATCTTCGAAAGCCAAGTTAACAAACAGATCAACGACCATTTCGAAWCCCACCGTACCTTCTCCACTATGCAATCTGGTTTCCGAGCTGGTCATGGGTGCACCTCAGCCACGCTCAAGGTCCTAAACGATATCATAACCGCCATCGATAAAAGACAGTACTGTGCAGCCGTCTTTTTCGACCTGGCCATGGCTTTCGACTGTCAATCACCGCTTTCGACTGTCAATCACCGCATTTTTTAAATCGGCAGACTCAATAGCCTTCACTTCTCAAATGACTGCCTCGCCCACCAACTACTTCTCAGACTTCAGTGTCAAATCGGAGGGCCTGTTGTCCGGACCTCTGGCAGTCTCTATGGGGGTGCCACAGGGTTCAATTCTCGGGCCGACTCTTTTCTCTATATATATATATATATATATCAATGATGTCGCTCTTGCTGCTGGTGATTCTCTGATCCACTTCTACGCAGACGACACCATTCTGTATACATCTGGCCCTTCTTTGGACACTGTGCTAACAAACCTCCAAAACGAGCTTCAACGCCATACAACACTCCTTCCGTGGCCTCCAACTGTTCTTAAATGCTAGTAAAGCTAAGTTCATGCTCTTCAACCGATTGCTGCCCGCACCCTCCTGCCAGACTAGCATCCCTAAGCTGGACTGTTCTGACCTAGAATATGTGGACAACTACAAATACCTAGGTGTCTGGTTAGACTAAACTCTCATTCCAAACTCACATTAATAATCTCCAATCCAAAATGAAATCTAGATGCTGACAAACATACCATCCTACCGATCCTTGACTTCGGCGATGTCATTTACAAAARAGCCCCCAACACTCTACTCAGCAAACTGAATGTWGTCTATCACAGTGCCATCCGGTGTCACCAAAGCCCCATACACTACCCACCACTGCGACCTGTATGCTCTCGCTGGCTGGCCCTCACTACATATTCGTCGCCAAACCCACTGGCTCCAGGTCATCTATAAATCTTTGCTAGGTAAAGCCCCGCCTTATCTCAGCTCACTGATCACCATAGCAACACCCACCCATACCGCACGCTCCAGCAGGTATAATTCATATTTCACTTGTCATCCCCAAAGCCAACACTTCCGTTGGCCACCTTTCCTTCCAGTTCTCTGCTGCCAATGACTGGAACGAATTGCAAAAAAAACCTTATAAACAAAAAGCACTGAAGCTGGAGTCTTATATCTCCCTCTCTTAACTTTAAGCATCAGCTGTCAGAGCAGCTTACACAGCCAATCTGTAAATAGCACACCCAACTACCTCATATTATTACTTACCCTCTTGCTTTCACATCCCTGTATCTCTTCTTGCACATCATCATCTGCACATCTATCACTCCAGTGTTATGGCTAAATCGTAATTATTTCACCTCTATGGCCGATTTATTGCCTACCTCCATACTCTTCTACATTTGCACACAATGTACATAGATGTTTCTACTCTGTTATTGACTGTATGTTTGTTTATGGGTAACTCGTGTTGTTTATGTCGCACTGCTTTGCTTTATCTTGGCCAGGTCGCAGTTGTAAATGAGAACTTGTTCTCAACAGGCCTACCAGGTTAAATAAAATACAAATAAAATTCTACTGTATCTTAGTCCGTTCCGCTCTGACATCGCTTGTCCATATGTATATAGTCTTAATTCATTTTGCTACACCCGCAATAACATCTGCTAATCACGTATGTGACCAATACAATTTGATTAGAAAGGCAACAAACTAAACCACTTTTAAAAACAAAACCAGGTTTCATTTCATCATCAACAGAAAGTTTCTATAGACAACAGCTTTCACAGTGGAAAACACAAATTATGTCCAAGGAGGAGATATAGCAGATTATTCCAACCCATTTGTCTGTAGACAAAATAAGGAAGCCCAAAAATTGTGACACAGGAAAAAAAATACATAAGCGTTTCCAAACCCGTTTTGGTTTTTACCCTAAACAGCTGACTAAAATGACCAAAGCTTGATGATCAGTTGATTATTTGAATCAGCTGTGTAGTGCTTGGGCAAAGAATTCAACGTGCACAGAGTTTGGAAAACCCTGCAATACGTACAAGGGGCTCCGGCGTCCTCTGTAGCGTCCAGCATGTTCCCTGCTACGGGAAGCACTGCGCCGGCGCTCTTTACTGCGGCTCCGTTTCTTCTCCGGACTCTTGCTCCTTTTCCGATCCTGGCTCTTCTTCCCAACTTTGCTCTTGCACTTGTCAGAGCTCGGGCTCCGACTACTCATAATGTGGCTCCTCTTTTTCCTGGAACACAGGATGACATTACCACGGTGCAGTCACAGAATACAATTGTAAACAGATACTTTAGACATCTATCCATCACTGATGCAGTTTCCAAAAGGTTACACGATTGAAACATGACTAGTAGCAACTGACAAGATAAATCAAATGTTATTTGTCACATGCGCCAAATACAACAGGTGTAGACCTTACAGTGAAACGCTTACTTACAAGCCCCTAACCAACAACGCAGTTAAGAAAAATAAACAAAATAAATAAATAAAAGTAACAAATAATTAAAGAGCATCAGTAAAATAACAATAGCGAGGCTATATACATGTGGTACCGGTACGGAGTCAATGTGCGGGGGCAACGGTCAAGGTAATATGTACATGTAGGTAGAGTTATTAAAGTGACTATGCATAGATAATAACAGAGTAGCAGCAGCGTAAGGGGGGGGGGGGGGGGGGGCAATGCAAATAGTCTGGGTAGCCATTTGATTAGATGTTCAGGAGTCTTCTGGCTTGGGGTAGAAAGCTGCTTTAGAAGCCTCTTTGACCTAGACTTAGCGCTCCCGTACCGCTTGCTGTGCGGTAGCAGAGAGAACAGTCTGTGTGGAGATGGTTTAGCAAAGAGTTTAAAAATCAGTACTTACTTCTTACTACTGCGCTCTTCGTGTCCATTAGCACTAGAGGACTTTATCTCATCCTAAGCAGGGTTGATAGAAGAACATCATGAGGATGTAGAGGAAACATTGCAAGTCGTCAGGGGTGAGGGAGGGAACAAGAAAATACGGAACATAGCCATTAGGTTAAAATACTGTTAACATTAATATGTTTGGACAAGTATGTAAGGGGGTCCTTCTACAGCCCCTGTAGAGTTCCACTCCAATTACTCCCCCTGCTGTTATAACTACATATTATACAGTACTCAATCCAACCAAAAGTCAAAGTCTATTGGAAAAATATATACTATTTTGGCATGATACAGTTTGGTCATCTCAACCCCACCCCTCCTTTGTCGTACCCGTACCACTATCTGTTCCTAAGCCCACTGAGACCATGCTTGGCCCACAGCCGCTAAAAGAGATCCTGTGGTTGATGTCAGTCCAGTGATCTTCACCCATTTTCCTTCTTGGACTGTAAGAGTTCGATGCCACCTCTGTCACACATCTCGCCCTGAAGCAAACAGGGAGTCACACTGCTTAGTAATATGGACTCCCAAGTAAAACTGAAGCAAAAAAAATTCTACTAGTTTAGCCTCATGTTAAATGTCCTATATATTTTTTTGTGCCAGCTGAATGGAGATGTTTGTATTTGAATGGTTTGAATTTTATGAGGGGAAAAATACTCATACTGGTGAAATCATTAACTAAATGTATAATAGAAATGAAATCTTGAAATAAATCTTACAAATAAATTGTGGTAAGAAAATAAACGTAAAGTATTACTGGTGTTAAAAGGCATGCAAAGTCAAGATGCTGATTCACAAAATCAGAAACCATCACAATAGACTTGGGCAGGGAGACAGTATTCATATTTTAAAATAATCAATAGCTTGTTTTGTTGACCGTGGCAAAATCATGACTACACATTTAAGCCTTATTTGTTAAAGTATACTATAGAGAAGGCTAATCTACTAAAGCCAAATGTAAGGGTAAAATAGGTACTAACACATGTAAGGCCTATTTTAGGTCAGACTTACTTGATTGACACTGAAGCATAACAAAAGAATATGTGCTACTGGTACCACAGTAATTATATTTCTATGGGTCGATCCAACTGTAACATTAGGTGTAAACATTGTGAAAATGCCTTTAGCTACCATATCAACAGAAAATGTGAATATTGTCTCCTTTGCATGTGGGGTAAAATGTGCTGATTATCATCCATTTGCATTCACCTTGTTGCAACCAAACAGGTGATAGGATGTTCTAAGATGAAGCTCTTTTTGTCCTAGGGGATCACAGTACATCAATACATTGCGCAATTACTACCTTAACCTCCCCCCCCCCACCCCCCACCCCCCACAGTTCACACTCGAATCAAAAGGTGAGAGAAGAGGGGAGATATCGTTAGGCAAGTCTACAAAGAGAGAGATGGGTGTTTATTCAGAATTTTTGATTATGTCAATGCATCACACACCTCATTCAAACATTGAGAGGCACAACAACCATTTAACTATAAATAATAGCAACATATCTCTGAGCAGCAAGATGATACAAGACCAGCAAATAGTGAAGGCGCAAAAAAAAAAAAAAAACATAGCTACAAGGCTGGCAATTCTAGCTACCCACCTTTCTGTATGGAGCCTCTAGCATAGCCTCAACATCAAAGTCGTCTGCCATGGTCTCCTGAAAGAGAAAACCTGATACAATCAAGTCAGAACATCAGCCATGAGATAAAAACAGAAATATGTCTAATATAGATAGCTAGATACTACAACTGGCACAGAATATTGGGGTTAGCTGACAACATCACGAAAACGATGTGCACACTTCATTGGGGCAGAAGTCTGTGCTGTTGTGATTCTGGACAGCCAGATAGCTAGCAACAATGACAAGAACCTGCCATGTGGGGAATCGTAGGTGGCTTGGTTCAGCTTGTCCTTGATACCATGTCTTGTTTTGACTGGTGTCACGTCTATGTTAATACTGCTAAAATTCGCTAACCAACTAACGATGTATGAGAGACAAGTGCTCATTGTGAAAATGTATTTATGTTTTCAATAAACATTGGAGACAAAATATTGTTGACATGTTGTCAATCTAAGCCAACCCTGTCTGTTTTGCGCCATAGTTGTGCACGCGTCGGTTTTATTGCTCAACACCCAACCCATCTATATACCTAGTAAATTAGCACTAGCTACTTAACGTTAGCCAAGCCGATCGCTTGCCTAGCCTGTTGGTCTAATTTGAATAATATACTAGCCAAAATAGATTCCGACCCTGCTTGCTTACAGCTGCACCGAGTTGGACAGGCTTCCTGTTTAAATTAAGACACCACGGAGCCGGTGTTGTGCCGAAAATCCCCCCCACCCTTCACGTGTACACGCACACACTTCATTTCAGTGATCTTGGTAGCAGAAAGCATGTTTTATTTGTGTCCTTCAAGGCAGCTGTCAATGATCACGTTAGGCTGCCTTTCATTTTATTTTTTTATAGCGGTTTGATCACGGGGGAGGCACTAGTAATGTCTGCAGTTTTCAGTTTGGCTATTTGTTTAATGTTTATTAGTCTATAAATACATATTGGCCAAAATTCATTCTCTCTTCCATGTCTTATTCGACTAGTATAATGAGTGGCACCTTACTCCTCAGTGTACACTCCCAGTTCTGCATAAATATGTAAACAATATGGCCACCTTACTTTATATGAATGGGCGTAACATGCTGTAATTTTTTATTCCGTAGACGAATTACCACATTACTTATCTGATTTGCATAAAGTAGTATAATTTTTTTAATTCTAATTTCATAAATGGTTACAAACTCAGTTTTGCATAAAACATTTTGATTTGTTAATATGACCACCCTACCTTAAATTGGGCTTAAATTACTGTAATTGTGTATTCCATACTGCCTAATTTGTGTAACAGTATAACTTACGTCCGTCCCCTCACACCGACCCGGGACCCTCTGCACACATCGACAACTGACACCCACGAAGCATCGTTACCCATCGCGCCACAAAAGCCGCGGTCCTTGCAGAGCAATGGGAACAACTACTTCAAGGTCTCAGAGCGAGTGACGTCACCGATTAAAACACTATTAGCGCGCACTAGATGTGAAACTAGCTATTTCACATCGGTTACATTTGTATAATATTGCATTTTACTTTATTTGAATAATCTGTGTTCTACATTAGCTCTGAAAATGGCAAAACAATATGACCACCCTATCTTGAGATATTGGACAAAACGTGTTGAATTTTTGAACCCAGACAAGTGATTTGGTGCCATTGTTGACTAGGGATTAACATTGACCTGTCCGCAACCTTTGACCTTTTCTGATCATTTGAAAATAAGATCTCAGCAATGGTAAATCCTATTCTCATGGAATAAACTGTTRTGTGTTACCATAACATGGAATATAAAGTATAACACCAGAACCAAAGTTTAATTTTGTCCCCCAACACCCTAGGAAGCCTGTCCGACCCCAGTGCAGCTGTAAACAAGCATAGGGTCAGAATCTATTCTGGTTAAAATTATACCAAACAGTACAGTATGAAGACAGGCCAAAACTGCTTCTCCAATAGAAATCCCCGATCACACTTGTAGGCGAATCCATGGCGAAGCTAAGCTCATATTTAGTAACACGTCACCGGGTCTAACAGTCGTCATGTGCAAGCCGTTAACTGTCAGTCTTTCAATAGAAAATAGTTTGACAAATTAAAACGTGTCAGTATGTCACTTTCACGAGGTTGGAGTAATAACACGTTCAACTACTTAAGACATTGGCTCATATCTATGTTGTGCATTTTAAGATTTCGAGAAGAACTAAGGAAGAATTTCAATGCCTTCTCAATCCCCGGTCTGTGTCGCAAGCGTTCCCGGAAGTCTCGCCTCTAGGTTTAGAAACTATGACAGTACGGAGCCTCATTACATTAGCCCTTTACAATCTGCTAGCTAGCGCATTACTGTCCCTTTTATAGACCAACACTCCTGCAGCTTCCAACTAGCTTGAGCAAGAACCACATGGAACTTAACTAGCTTACTACCAATATGTTTTCTAGTAACGCTAGCTAGCTAGCTAGACAACGTTAGCCAAACTCTGTGAGGAAGATGTGCCTGTGGCGATTTGTAATGGTAACGTTATCTAACTTACCGCAGGGATTTGTCCCAACGTCTGCTTCTTCTGTGACCAGAAACAATTAAGTTAGCTTGCAAACTTATCAAATCAGCCAGTGAACTACCGTTAGCCAACTACGCCTTCAGGATAAAATTGGCCCAATTTGACCTCGGATTCGCCTGCTGCTGTTCTTCCCAACAACACACAACAGCTTAAAAAGAAATGCTCTCGTTCCGCGCTAGTGTACAGTAGTATGCAAACGAAATTATTAACAGCAGCCAGTAATGAATTCAGCCTTATATTAGCTAGCTATAACGTGTATAACTTTTTTTGTTGCGTTTAACAACTTCATTAGCGTCTCTAAAATGGCGTTCTCTCGTTTTATCAACACGCGACTTGCGATGAGCGTGGTCCTATCCAGTGTTGCCAACTCCTCAGTAAGGAAAGCAGCTATTGGCTGTCCTAGAAGTCGCTAAATGACGTCATCACAATTTGCATAAGTGGCCATGTACTTGTAATTGTGATGGACGCTGTAGGAAAGATAACGAYAGACAAAAAGTGAGTAAAAAACACCCTAAATATGTTTAGAACTACAAATGAACTTTCTTCTGTCGATTCTTGTTTTTTTTATGTCACAATTCCGACCCTCTTCCTTTATCTGAGCTTGGGACCGGCAAAAGTAACCCAAAAGAGAAACTCTGGCGGAGTTACTTAGTTTTTTATTAAAATTTTTGTTTTTTAGGTTCGTTTTCTTAATTTGGTTTGGTTTTTAACCTTATGGTCCACTTAGGAGCCTACAACAAGTCACAGTAAAACATGAACATTTTTAACCATAACATTTTTTCATTTTTTTTGTATACAATCTACATTAACAATCTAAATGGACCAAAAAGAGACAATAGAAAAAACTGTCAATAGCAATGTGAGAGAATTATGGTAACTAGTCTGGCCCTAATTCAGGTTAATTGTTTAAAAAATAAATGTAAGCCAGGGTGGGATCAGCCAGCAGCGGCTTCCCACATGCGTGATTCATTTGCAGTCTGGACACGGAGGGGTGAACATCTCCTGCTCTGACTGCAGCTAGGTAGGAGGGACTGCTGTGCGAGGACTGGGCCGCCTACGTGCTTTCAAGTCAGAGTCTCCAATAACTCCAGAAAAAGTCCCTAGATTTGTCGCTAGAGGGGTCTGAATACTCGCTAAATATAGCGACAAAGTCGCTAAATTGGCAACACTGGTCCTATCTAAAAACGGATTAGTGCAATCCAGGATCCTTTTAATTTACCTTAACCCCCTACTACTTATTCTATGGTATATTGGCGATCACACAATGTAATATGCATCCCGCCACCTACTTTGCGGGATGGAAACAGGATTCCCTCAAACTGAACTACCAAAAAATAAAACATATCTGATCCCTACACAGGCTCAAGGGGAACCTGGGAAGGCGGGTCTTCCAGTACCCCTTGCAAGTCTTCCAAGGTTAAGTCTTGAGTCCCGAAAACTTTTCTGCTGCAGCCACAATAATGTCTAGTTTCTTCGAATTCTGCTGTACAATTTATAACTGTGGCAATGAACACAAAACCCCCCTTTTTGAGGCATAGGGTGTCTTTTGTCTGTCAGCGAACATTTACAACAGGCTGTGGGGTATCCACTACCATCTCTTCACTAGCATTACTTGTTTTCTCAAACCTTTTAATCGCCTCTGCATAGAAGATTCGATTGACCGCTCTAACTTTTGCCACCTCAATTTCCTTCACCCTTACAGGGCACTCCAGGAACTCAGGATCATGATCCCCACCACAATTGCAACATCGTCGTCCTTCTACATACCTTTCTTCAGTATACACTTTTCGTCTGCACGCGCTTGAAACATGGCCAAATTCTTTACAATTCTTACACTGCAGTGGTTTGGGGACGAAAGCTCGTACGTCGTATCTTACACAACCAAGCTTCACATGCATAGGTATTTGCTCTTTATTTAAAAAACAGCAGGACTGACAGACTTTCGTCTTTTTCTCCACTCACCCAGCGGGTCAGACGCCGGGCACCAACCACACCAGTAATTCTCTTCAAGTATTCAACCTGAACATCCGTCGGCACCCCTGAGATGACTCCTTTGACCGGTGCTCTACTCCAAAGTTCAAAACACAAAACTTCTGTTRTCCGGATCCTTTTGAGGCCCACAGCAATCTTCCTCTGCTCTTCAGAAATACAATTAATTAAAATAAGACTACTCCTGGTCACTCTGAAAGACTCTTCCAAGCGCGTACTTCACAATTTGACACCTGAAACGGGTTTCCCACATATGCATCCCAACAAGAAGCGATTCATTATCATTTACACACGTATTCTTCACTCCAATTTTACACAGACTAGGGATCAACTCCTGGAGCTCCAGAAGCTTAGGGTCTCCTTCCATAGGTGCCCTATGGCTAAAGATCTCATACATACTGGGTCCATACACCTCCTCAGTGGCTGTCACGATGGCACATATGCCCACAGCGCTTTTTTGCCATTCTCATTGCAGGAGGTACATAAAACCCTGAAATCCTTAGATGAGAGAAAGCCTGCAGGTCCTGATCTTCTTGATCCCTGCTTTTTAAAACTGGCAGCTGATTTCATAGCTGAACCACTTACCTACCTGTTCAATCTAACCCTGGAATTTAATGAAATTCCAAAGATCTGGAATCAGCATTTGTCCTACCACTTTTAAAGGGGACTATCCAACTCTTTGAAATAATTATAGGCCAATCTCAAAGCTGTCACCCCTGGCGAAAATACTTGAAACCCTTGTTAGTCTATAAAAACTATTTTTATCTGTTCACTAACTCTCTTTTATCAACGTACCAATCGGGCTTCAGAAAGAAGCATAGCACAATTACAGCAGCCATGAAGGTTTTAAATGATATCACTGAAGCCCTTGACAAAAAAACAGCACAGTGTCTCACTTTTTATTGATCTCTAAGGCTTTTGATACAGTTGATCATGCTATACTGAGGCAGAGATTGTCGAGTGTAGGTCTTCCGGAGCATGCCGTTGCATGGTTTGCTAACTATGTGTCTGATAGAATAACTCAATTTGATGGGCTCATGTCTGTTAAATTGTCTGTCTAATGGTGTGCCCCAGGGCTCTGTACTTGGTCCCCTCTCTTATTCACTATTTATATAAGTAATTTAGTCAAAAATGTGCAACTTCACTTTTATGCTGATAATACTGTTATTTATTGTTGTGCCTCATCTCTCACAAAAGCTTTCCAGAACTTGCAAACTGCTTTTTATACTTTTCAACATACCTTGTGTCAATTGAAGCTTATCCTCAATACTGACACCTAAACTAATGGTGTTTGTTTCCTAAGGCAAGAAATAGACCTCTGAACCTTTCACCTATTACTACCTGTCAGGGCAATGAGATTGAGACTGTAACCTCATATAAATATATTGGAATTGAATTGATGATGGCCTCTTTTAAATTGCATATTCAACAACTTACAAAACAATTTAAACCTTTGTTGGGATTTTATTTTAGGAATAAGGCCTGTTTTTCTTTTGAAGCCAGAAGGAGCCTAGTATCAGCTACATTTATGCCTTTACTAGACTATGGGGATATGTTATATATGAATGCTTCCGCACGGAGCATTGAGATCTATTTTAAACTGCAAAACCCTTACGTCCAATGCACTTTATATACAAGGGTTGGCTGACCTTTTCTAGTCAATCGTAGTCACTGGTATACTTTTATTTAAAAAGCCATTTTGGGTTTACTGCCATTTTATTTGGGAATTTTTATTGTTCAGAAATGTGGTACTCTTCGTTAGCAGGACTTTATCCTGCTAACTGTTCCAAATGTCCGAACTGAGTTTGGTAAAAGAGCTTTTATGTACTCTGCGCTATCGGCTTGGAACGCCTTACAAAATACTTTTAAATTGGAAGAACTTGTCCCAATTGGTGTTTTTAAATCATTGATGAAGGATTTTGAGACGGATTCCCTGACATGTCAATGTTTTTAATTTGCTGTTTAATGATTTTGAAATACTCTTGTGAATTCTATGTTTTTTTCCTAGGTTACCTGTAGTTGTTCATGTTGTCTGTCTGTAATTGTGTAATGACTTTGTCTGTAATTGTGTAATGACTTGGTGCTGCCTATTTTGGCCAGGACGCTCTTGAAAAAGAGATTTCAAATCTCAATGAGCCATTCCTGGTTAAATAAATCAAATATGAGTCCTGTGAGGCCATGCAGGTTATGGACACCACACTGGTCCTGGATCCGGAAGTGGCGGGCCAGAAAGGGGCTGAGATAGTTGTATCCCAAGCGGTGCAGCCCATCACACCCAGCACGTATGCTGCTGCAGGAGTGATCATCATGTCCACCGACAACTCCACCGCCACCCCGCCTGCCAGTGTCACGTTCTGGATGTCGGCCATGGTGATCTTGCCGTTCTTGTTGAGCATGGTGGAGAGGGCAAACGCCGTGAGGATGGAGGAGCTGAAGCCTATGAAGGTGTGCAGGATGGCCCTGTGCTGGTCATCTCCCTTCAGGGTTAGAGCCGAGTTAAAGGAGGGCCAGAACACCCAGAGGAACAGGGTGCCCATAACTGACAGGATGTCTGACTGGTAGCTGGTGTTCTCCTTGGCGTGACCCTCATTCAGACGTGGCCTATACAGGACAAATGTTGCACCCAGGCCGAAATAGCAGGCAAACAGGTGGATGAGGATGGATCCCCCTGCGTCGTTGATCTTCAGGTACTTGAGCACAGCCCATTCATTGACTGAAAACACTAGGATCTCCAGCAGGGCTTTGACTAGGAGCTGCACTAGGCTGGTCTTCCCCAGGACGGCCCCCGAAGGAGATTAGCACCACGGCACAGGTAAACTCTGCATTGATCAGGTTGATGACCCCCAGGTGGATATTCCCAGTTGAAGACCGTCCCACTGAAGCCGTAGAGGCAAAAGAAGGCCAGAAGGCACCCGAAACCGATTAATATCACCTGAATGTCAGCAAAGAATGGGTAATATCTGTAAAGTGCGTTGTCCATGGGTTTGATCTCATTGTTCTGCAGTTTAGCATCATCGTCATAGCTGACAAAGGCAGCATAGAGGGATAGGAAGAGCACCTCCAGGACCAGGACAGGCATTCTCACCCTCAGATTGGTGGAATGCTTCTTCACGCTGACCGCTGTTTCACAAATATGACCAGCATTACTTTTTCTTGCCATTATATTATCTCTCCCTAGATAAGAAAAGCATAGAAACACTGCTACTTGTACTTTGGCTTTTACAATAAGCCATCTCAGGGTCAGTGTTGGAGAAGCTACTCTATAAAATATATCTACCAATTACTTCACATTGGAAGAAGTTGAGCTACAGTAAAGCTACCCTGAAAATAGATATAAACGCAACATGCAACAATTTCAAAGATMTACAGTTTATATAAGAAAAGAAGTCAAATTAAATAAATTCATTAGGCCCTAATCTACGGATTCCACAGGACTGGGACAACAGATATGCATCTGTTGGTCAGATACCTTAAAAAAAGTTAGGGGTGTGTGTCAGAACCAGTCGGTATCTGGTGTGACCACCATTTGCCTCATGCAGATCTCCTTCGCATAGACTTGATCAGGCTGTTGGTTGTGGCCTGTGGAATGTTGTCCCACCCCTCTTCAATGGCTCTGAAAAGTTGCTGGATATTGGCGGGAACTGAAACATGCTGTCATACACGTTGATCCAGAGCATCCCAGATGTGCTCAAGGGGTGACATGTCTGGTATGCAGGCCATGAAAGAACTGGGACATTTTCAGCTTTCAGGAATTGTGTACAGATCCTGGTGACATGGGGCAATGCATTATCAGACTGAAACATGAGGTGATGGCGATGTATGACTGGCACGACAATGGTCCTCAGGATCTCGTCACGGTATCTCTGTGCATTTAAATTGCCATTGATAAAATGCAATTGTGCTCGTTGTCTGTAGCTTATGCCTACCCATACCATAACCTCCCCTGCCAAAATGGGGCACTCTGTCACAACGTTGACATCAGCAAACCGCTCGCCCACACAACACCATACACGTGGTCTGCGGTTGTGAGGCCGGTTGGACACATTGCTAATTACGGTGTAGTTCGGTTCAGCGTAGTTTTAGGTTTTCGCTCCAACCATAAAAATTAGCTGGTTGATAAGATAAATCAGGTTAGTTACAACTGGGGCTGTAGTGAAAACCTACAGGAGGGTAGCGCTCCAGGAACAGGGTTGGAGAGCCCTGGACTAGACCTTGTCTGGTGAGTGGCACTTATTTTTTATGTTTTTTGTTGTTGCAGCTAACCAGTGCTCCCGCATGTTGACTCTCTGTACCGGTACCCCCCTGTATATAGTCTCGCTATTGTTATTTTCAGGGGTGGAAAGAGTACTGTAAAATCCTACTCAAGTAGAAGTACTGTTACTTTTAATGAAATTGTAATCAAGTACTGGTGTAAAAAACTACTCAAGTAAAAAGTAGCACATTTAAAAAGTTACTTTTACTCTGAGTACTGTTACTTCTAAAATTTGCTATTTAAAATTTGATGGTTATTTTTACTCTCCTTTTACAATAATGGAAGTTTGAATGCAAGCTTCACAAACAAATGAATATCAAAAACATTTACTTTTCTATATACTACTGTATATTGTGGCGTACAGCAGGTCAGCCACCAGGGGGAGACTCGTCGAGGCCTGGTGACAGACGGAGTATACATCACGAGGCGATGGCTCCATCTGCTGGACGTGCCAGGTTTRGARGGGCTCTCCGGCCAGGACTAATTGGGGTTTGGTGAGTAATCAAGGGCTGATTACTCAAGTCCCATAAAGCTGCCAGAAGGGCAGCACACAGGGGAGAGACTGGGGGAGGAAAGGAKTCCTGTATAGTTGGGGACAGTACCAGAGGTAACAGGAGGGAGTTKAGTTTTTGTRTCCCACAGGATACASCAAGACCCGGAGCCCAGAAGACGGTATCCCAGAGAGGGTCTCTTGGGGGAGACCTATTTTCTTTTGGACTTTTATTTTAATAAACACCTTTGAAACTGAGCTAATCCTACTCTGTCCGTGTCTGATCTGTGTAAACGTTTTGACCCAACCCCCTGGTCTGCCACAATATGTAATATTGTTTACATGTAATGCTTGACAGGCTAAATTTTTCATGAAACACCAGAAAATAACCAACAAGATAAAATCCAGCACAGCTGATTTTAATATTAAATCTTCAACTTCACATATACAAATGTTCAAAAGGCATATTTTCTTTGTGGAACTACCTATCGAGCACTTAACTCACTTCACTTCTCTCTGAATTTGCCATTCAGTTTCAGTAGGAGCTGATTTTCTAACTTAATTGAGTCTGCCCTGGCTCACTTTGCAGTGAAGAGTAGTCCAGCACAGATAAAAAGACGCTCGCAGGCGACAGATGCAGGCAGGTCTGTGTTGAGTTTGAGGGACAACTTCTTTATGTACGGAAACAAATGAAGTAAATCTATTTTGTCCGATGGACTAGCAAGATACCCATCCAGCTCACCTGTACCGTCTGACCGTTTGGTTGTCAGTGATGAGAAGAAATCCTCTTCATCAGATGAATTCTGCCTTAGATGCTCAGTCTCGTCCTGTGTAACTGTGTCAAAATTATTCTTCAGGTACGCCAAACTTGTACATTGGAAACAGCACAAAATTCACATATTCAGTGCTTCAGCAAACTGTTGTATGTGGCTGGCAACACAATCATATTATTGGCATTGCAGTAGCTCTAACACAGACTTACACACTTGTTATTCTCAGATACTGAGATTGATTTGAGTTGTTCAAATGCATTCAGACCTAACACATTCTCTAATGTTGAGTTGAGGCCATGTCTGGCTGTACCCAAACATAGTTATACGCAAAGGTTATTGTCCAGCACCTGTAATGAAACTTAAACAGAAACATAACAAAAAACAATTAAAGAAAAGACTCAAATATATCATATGGACAATGAGGTTAAAACCTTTTGGAGTAAAGAAATCATACCGCCTGTGATGACATCAGCTTTGTCAGTCCAAGACGTCTTGAACTTTGGCAGAAGGATTGCAGCAGCAAAAAGCTGTGGCTCCTCCATCATTTCTCCAAAGAACCTTTGGAGACCGTTCTGAATGGCTCTGATAAAATGGTTGGCACATTTGGCAAYATGCTTCCGGCCTTTGAAGTTTTGTTTTTTGAAAGAAATCACTGGCAGCAGCCACCCCATATGCGTGTTGGTCTCGGACTGTAGAATGTTCAAAGCTGCATGTTCAAGGCTTCATCACTTTGCAGTACTCATTCAAGAAGGACGTTTCTGCCGGGCTCAGCCTGAAAGGTAAGGTAAATGTAATACCTCTTAGAATTCTAACATCTCATGGACAATAAATATTACTGTAATAGGAAAACATTACAATGATTCAAAGAATTGCTACTCACATTTTCACTTTTAATTCTTCACACACATTTCTTATGGCATCCTCCCCCTTCTCTTGTATGATACGCGTGATCCTCTCCACAGCCAGGTAAGTTGAGTTCCAACATGTCTGATTTGGACGGATCAACTGCAGATTGCACTCGTTCTCTACAACTTCAGCAGCTAAGGTTGACCGGCCCGTTTCATTCCGCTTGGCATTTGGCAAAAGACGACCCTTTGTAGCCATTACTATTTGTTTCTGCCAACGCAGAACCTGTTGTTGCAATGAGGTTCAGCAGGTGACATGCACACCGTTGATGCTGAGGGAGTTGATATTCTAGGCCACTGTCATTTTCTAGGATGGAATAGGTTTCTTGGTATTCAACCTGCTCTGCTGGCTCTTCAGCATCCGAGTCTCGGTCTGCTGACTCGACTGCCTGGCTCTGCTCACCAAAAACATTGAATGCTTTGATGAAGTTTGATCCACTCTCTGTTGTGGTTCTTACCACTTTCCCCCTGATCCTGTATGCACAATGGATGTCATCGAGGGCATCTGCAAGCACATCAAATGTGTGGGAACCTCTCAATCTCTTGCATGCGAGTGCAGCAGAACGTCTCACCAGAGTTTCTTCATATATCCTTTGATGAGCTGTCCAACAATCAGTGGTGGTGGCAACATAATTTACCCTGCCAAGGTGTGCCATAACTCTCTTCTTCATGTGATTGGCAGCTTCATGTATTCTTGAATGAACAGTAGATCTGGAGATCACTTTACATTGAGGATGCAGGGTGGTTACCAACTATTTAAAAGCTGGTTGTTTGACCAGAGAATAGCTGATGGCCCTCACAGATCAAATTATTGACAAGCTTGTCAACGGTTGCCTGTGAGACGCACCTGGCTCCTCCCACTGCCATTATTTCAGACATCTTTGTTTTCTTGCAAGTTGAAGAGGTGTTTGATAGTTCCTTGGTTSGCTTGTTTGTGGTTGCAGAGGTGAGCATATTGTAGTTTGTCATCTTTAAATGGATGTTTCCTCTGTGGACAAAATTATTGCATCAATATGGGCAAAATGTATATAGCCTGACCAGTTTGGTTTTATACAAATTAACTTAAACCAGCACATAAAGTGCAATCTGTAAGTATTTGGGCAATGACAACATTTTTGTTTTGGCTCTGTAGTCCAGCACATTGGATTTTAAAAGATACAATGACAATGGGGTTAAAGTGCAGACTGTCAGGTGTTTTTATTCATATCAAATGAACCATTTAGAAATTACAGCATGTTTTGAACATTGTCACTGTCCAAATACATACGGATATTGGGGAATATTGTTCTTTCTTTTCCCCAGTTATAAGAACTATAGTTTTACCAAACATGATTTTTGGCTATTATTCGAAACAATGATCCAAACAGATATAGCTAGGTAATAAGCAAGCAAAAAAAGATAATGTACAAACCTAAAAATCCCAGGTCTCAAAATGATTTATTTATTTTATCTTCACAAGTTCATTAATTTCACTTTTAGCTATCCCCAACAACTTACATTATGGGGATGGCTAACGTAAACTCACCCCATTTCGTACAAATGTGCGTAACCGCGACATTCAAACGAGGCTACAAAGAAAACTAATGGGACTGTAGCGACTGTGTTGACTTCAAAATCGGGGGTGTGAACTAGGTTTCTATTAAAGCGTTGATCGACATGGTAATGGCTCTATAGTATTGGAGAAAAGTTTAAAATATTGACCCTCCGTTACATCTTGACGTGTCATGTCGTAACGTACAGCACGCATAAAGCAACTATTTCTGTCTTACAATCTCTCTCCACCAGGTGTAGCACTTCTCTCATCGTTTAAAAACAAGAAATGGACAGTGACGGGGGTAAGGGGGGATACCTTGTCATTTTTTTCGTCATCATTGCATGCGATCATCATTTTCAAAGCRGCTGTTTACTTCTAAGATCACTTTAGCACCGCTCTAAAAACCCGATTCGAATAGGTATGTAATCACACATTATATGAACTCTTTATAGTGTTTTATTTACATTTTAGAGGCGATAAGGTGATAAGTTGGACAGATCGAGTGAAAAAAGCAATTTTCCCACACGACATCTGTCCTTCTCATTACCACGCATTAGTTTCGCTTCCCCACTTTTAAAAAGACCCGACATGGCTCATTGCCTGCTTGAATTATGCAGAAACGGGCAGTGTTTAGGTCATGTAATCGATTTTGTTGGAAAGGGGAGAAATTGTGCTTTACAATGGTATTGACATTACAGTTGATCTGGAAGTATTACGTTTTTGGGGCGCTAAAATAAGGGCAATTGTACGGACCAAGGCGATGTACGAGTTTACGTTAGCTACTAGCCACCATAATGTCAATGCGGTAATAGCCCGCACTACAGTTTATAGTTCCTTCAGCTTAATAAAGACGTTGGTCAGGGTTAGCTTCTAACTAGCTAGCAACAGGATTAGCTAGCTAACGTTAGCATTATGCTACAGATTGAATGCAGCTGGCTAGTAGCAACACTTTGTTAGCTACATTACATAGCCTACACAACAAACGCCATTCATGGCGATAAAATATATTTATAACTTTACTTTTTGTACCACTACATGTTTTCTCAAGTTTGACGCAGAGTTTTTGTAGGCAGCCACCTCCACCATCTTTGGTAAGCAGAGTTTACATTCCATAATTAAACTGATTCCTCTTTTCTGCTTGAGGCTGAAGTGTTCTTTGAGATGCGGCCAGGGATTTCCTTCTTCATGGTCTTCAGAAGATCTGCCACTGGCTCTGTCTGTATTGTGTATTGTCTCCTGAACCTGCTTAATCTCGTTAGGCTCCATTTATTTTTCAAGTTGATTAGGAAACCTTTTTTTTTCATGGCATGTAGCTACCTTTTTTGTACTGTTAGAAAATCCTGCTACCGATCATCATTTGGTTTGCATACACAGCTATGATTGGGCCATTTTGGCGCGATGCGTGAAATTGTATTGGTCCATCTGGTCACGTTACTTGTCACTGACAAACAAGTGAACAGTTCTAGCCGCTACAAAATGCTCACTTTATGTGCTTGCCATGATGATGTGTATCCCTTTTCTAGATTGTACTCTGTGTAACGTGTGGCAGCCCACTTTCCAGCTCCAGATCCCATTCACAGGAATTCTAATCACCTGTTCACAGACCTGCATGTCATCATCCCACACTATTTAGTTCAGTTCCTTGCACCCCATCACTGTGAGGTATTGTTTGTTTTGATAGACACTTTTTCGGAGCACAGGGTTTTCCCCGTCTGTCTCTCCTCCCATCTATGATAGTTTTTGCCTGCCTGCCTGCCTCACTCACGACGCCTTTTGCCTATTCCCTGCCTGTACTGTTGCCATTTTTGGACCTACCTTGTATGACCTTCTGCCTGCCCCTGGACCCAGCTACCTGCCTCCTCCTAATGGAGGAGATTTTCTCAATTTTTTWGTTTGATACAATGTATTGGAAGATTTTTTGTCCCTCTGAAGGCCTAGGTCCTATAGTCACGATTTGCCACTGTGACTACCGCATCTCTGTACCCCACACCTACAATTATCTGTAAGGTCTCAGTCAAAATTTCAAACACAGATTCAACCACAAAGACCAGGGAGGTTTTCCAATTCCTCACAAAGAAGGGCACCAATTGGTAGATTTCAAATGATAGCCATGTGCTCAATAATCAGTTTAAAACTTTTACTTTGATTTATATAACACTGAAGCCTCTGGAGATTCCCAGTTGACAGACACTTTCCCCTCAAGTTTACCAATACAGAAGCTAAACGACAAAGTGAGAATGGATCTTAATAAACCACTTGACTCTTCAGAAATTTTACAAGCCATAAAGTCCTGAAAGAATGGCAAAGCACCGGGACCAGACAGGTTCTCAGCTGAATTTTTTAAAGAGATTTGCTAAACAACTCGTACCGCTTTTAGCCTCAGCCTTCTCCCACCCGTTTGATACCAAATCTCTACCCCAGACTTTTTACCAAGCCACTATATCAATAATTCTAAAGAAAGATAAGGATCCCATTGAGTGTGCCTCCTATAGACCTATTAAGCTATAACATATTGTATAAAACCCTATCACCTCTCCTTGAGACTGCCTTACCTTCTATAATCAACCCCGATCAGACAGGGTTTATTTAAAAACAGACACACTTTTTTTTTGTTTTTTTTGATAAGGCTGTTTAATATTATATATATACAGTGGGGAGAACAAGTATTTGATACACTGCCGATTTTGCAGGTTTTCCTACTTACAAAGCATGTAGAGGTCTGTAATTTTTATCATAGGTACACTTCAACTGTGAGAGACGGAATCTAAAACAAAAATCCAGAAAATCACATTGTATGATTTTTAAGTAATTAATTTGCATTTTATTGCATGACATAAGTATTTGATACATCAGAACAGCAGAACTTAATATTTGGTACAGAAACCTTTGTTTGCAATTACAGAGATCATACGTTTCCTGTAGTTCTTGACCAGGATTGCACACACTGCAGCAGGGATTTTGGCCCACTCCTCCATACAGACCTTCCCAGATCCTTTAGGTTTCGGGGCTGTCCTGGCAATACGGACTTTCAGCTCCCTCCAAAATTTTCTATTGGGTTCAGTGTCTGGAGACTGGCTAGGCCACTCCAGGACCTTGAGATGCTTCTTACGGAGCCACTCCTTAGTTGCCCTGGCTGTGTGTTTCGGGTCGTTGTCATGCTGGAAGACCCAGCCACGACCTATCTTCAATGCCCTTACTGAGGGAAGGAGGTTGTTGCCAAGATCTCGCGATGCATGGCCCCATCCATCCTCCCTCAATACGTGCAGTCGTCCTGTCCCCTTTGCAGAAAAGCATCCCCAAAGAATGATGTTTCCACCTCCAAGCTTCACGGTTAGGATGGTGTTCTTGGGGTTGTACTAATCCTTCTTCTTCCCCAAACACGGCGAGTGGAGTTTAGACCAAAAAGCTCTATTTTGTCTCATCAAACCACATGACCTTCTCCAATTTCCTCTCGGATCATCCAGAATGGTCATTGGCAAACTTCAGACGGGCCTGGACATGCGCTGGCTTGAGCAGGGGACCTTGCGTGCGCTGCAGGATTTTAATCCATGACGGCGTAGTGTGTTACTAATGGTTTTCTTTGAGACTGTGTCCCAGCTCTCTTCAGGTCATTGACCAGGTCTCCGTGTAGTTCTGGGCTGATCCCTCACCTTCCTCATGATCACGAGGTGAGATCTTGCATGGAGCCCCAGACCGAGGGTATTGACCGTCCTTGACTTCTTCCATTTTCTAATAATTGCGCCAACAGTTGTTGCTTCTCACCAAGCTGCTTACCTATTGTCCTGTAGCCCATCCCAGCCTTGTGCAGGTCTACAATTTTATCCTGATGTCCTTCACACCTCTCTGGTCTTGGCCATTGTGGAGAGGTTGGAGTCTGTTTGATTGAGTGGGTGGACAGTGCTTTTATACAGGTAACGAGTTCAAACAGGTGCAGTTAATACAGGTAATGATGGAGAACAGGAGGGCTTCTTAAATAAAACTAACATGCTGTGAGAGCCGGAATTCTTACTGGTTGGTAGGTATCAAATACTTATGTCATGCAATAAAATGCGAATTAATTACTTAAAAATCATACAATGTGATTTTCTGGATTTTTGTTTTAAATTCCGTCTCTCACAGTTGAAGTGTACCTATGATAAAAATTACAGACCTCTACATGCTTTGTAAGTAGGAAAACCTGCAAAATCGGCAGTGTATCAAATACTTGTCTCCCCACTGTATATACTCCACCTCTGCAAACTCAGAAATAGTTATTTCGATGGATGCAGAAAAAACATTTGACCATATAGAATGGGATTATTTATTCCAAGCATTAAAGGGCTTTGGTTTTGGAGATGCATTATTTAAGGAGTAAATGTAACTATTCGTTGGGAGAAGAGAGGAGGACCAAAGCGCAGCGTGGTAAGTTTCATGATGGAAACTTTAATAGAACAAATTGAACACTGAATACAAAACAATAAAGTGAACGAACTAAAACCGAAACAGTTCCGTGTGGAACACACAGACACGGAAGACAACCACCCACGAAACCCAGGTGAAAAAAGGCTACCTAAGTATGATTCTCAATCAGAGACAACTAACGACACCTGCCTCTAATTGAGTCATACCAGGCCAAACAAAAAAACACAACATAGAAAACGGCGTCCTTGCGGCGACCCTCGCGCCGACCTTGTCCTGGCAACCCTATAAAGGACCCCACTGACTGAGGAGCGCCCTCTGGACTGAGGGGCGTTTCTGACTGAGGGGCAGCTCCGGACTGAGGCGTGGCAGCTCCGGACTGAGGGGCGCTCCGGACTGAGGGCACTCCGACTGAGGGCAGCTCCGACTGAGGGCGCTCGACTGAAGCACTCCGGACTGAAGGGCACCGGAAGGAACTCCGGACTGACGGGGCAGCTCCGGACTGACGGGCAGCTCGGACTGAGGCAGCCCGGACTGAGGGCAGCTCCGGACTGACGGCAGCTCAATGGCTGAAGAGCATCATGGATGAAAGCAGCTCCTGAACTGGCGGCGGCTCTGGCAGCTCCTGACTGGCGGGCGGCTCTCTGGCATCGATGCGGGGCTCTCAGTCCTACGGCGGGCGGCTCTGGCAGTTCCTGACTGACGGGCGGCTCTGGCCACTCCTGACTGACGGCCGGCTGGCACTCAGACAGACGGACGGCCAGCGCGCTGGACAACGACGGCTCAGGCGCGCTGGACAGACGGACGGCTCAGGCGGCGCTGACAGAGCGGACGGCTCACGCGCTGCTGACAGACGGAACGGCCAGGGCGCTGGACAGACGGACGGTCAGCGGCGCTGACAGACGACGGCTCAGGCGGTGCTGGACTGGGAGACTCTGAGCGCTGAGCAGGCGGGAGCACCTGTAGTGCGGAGATTGGAGAGACAGCCTGGGTGCGGGGGCTGCCACCGGAGGCTGGTTGCGTGGGTGTACCGATAGACCGGACCGTAAGCGCACTACAGGTCTCGAGCCCCGAGCCTGCCCCAACCCTACCTGGCTGAATGCTCCCCGTAGCCAACCAGTGCGGCGCGGGGAGATAGCCGCACTGAGCTGTGCTGGCAACACCCGGGGACACCATACGTAGGGCTGGTGCCATGTACCCCGGCCCGAGGAGACGCACTGGAGACCAGATGCGTTGAGCCGGCTTCATGGCACCTGGCTCGATGCCCACTCTAGTCCAGCCAATAGGAGGCGCTGCTATGTACCGCACCGGGCTATGCCTGCTCACCGGGGACACCGTGCGCCTCACGGCATAACACGGTGCCTGCCCGGTACCTCTCTCTCCACGGTAAGCACGGGGAGCTGGCTCAGGTCTCCTACCTGACTTAGCTATACTCCCCGTGTGCCGCCCCCCAATAATTTCTTGGGGCTGCCTCTCGTGCCTGTTGCGCTGCCGTGTGCGTGTCGCCAACTCCATTCTCCTGTAACCCTCCTCGCACTGCTTCAGAGAATCCCAGGCGGGCTCCGGCACTCTCCCTGGGTCGACCGACCACCTTTCTATTTCGTCCCAAGTTGTCATATAGTCCAGATCACGCTGCTGCCCGATACCACGCTGCTTGGTCCTTTGGTGGTGGGTGGTTCTGTAACGATCTTCGTTGGGAGAAAGAGAGGAGGACCAAAGCTCAGCATGGTAAGTGTTGATGATGAATATTTAATGGAACAAAACTGAACACTGAAATTCAAAACAATAAAGTGAACGAACTAAAACCGAAACAGTTCCGTGTGGAACACACAGACACGGAAGACAACCACCCACGAAACCCAGGTGAAAAAAGGCTACCTAAGTATGATTCTCAATCAGAGACAACTAACGACACCTGCCTCTGATTGAGAATCATACCAGGCCAAACTAAAAAACCAACATAGAAAAACCAACATAGATAACCCACCCAACTCACGCCCTGACCATACTAAAACAAAGAAATAACAAAAGAACTAAGGTCAGAACGTGACAGTCAAATAATATACAAATTTCCACTGGCTTCTGTTCGAAGTAATGCCATCCTTTCTGAATACTTTCCTTTACAACGTTCCACTAGGCAGGGCTGTTCAGTGTCTCCATTACTTTTTCTTTAGCCAAAGAGCCACTAGCCATCGCTCTATGTAGCAGTGAGGTTGTGAAAGGGTGATAAGAGGTCTCAAACACAAAATCTCACTTTAGCTGATTATATACTTTTATTTATCTCTGATCCAATGTTATCTGCACCAATGGTTTTGAATACTCTTGAAACCTTTGGGGAAATATCTGGGTATAAACTGTGTTTCCTATTCTCCCGCATGATGGATCCACCAGTTTGGCTACACTTCCATTCAAAAGAGTCACAAGCAAATTTACGTATCCAGGTGTTTCAGTTACCCGCCATTTGAAAGACTTCCGAAAGGCAAACTTTACAAAGCTACTAGAACATATTAAACTTGACTTTGAGCGTTGGTCTCTTCTCCCCCTTTCACTATCTGSATGCATAAACACTGAAAATGAATGTCTTGCCCATGTTTACCCACCTATTTCAATGTGTTTTTGGGGATATTTTTTTCAGCTCATGAAACATGGGACCAGCACTTTACATGTTGCGTTTATTATATTTTATCTATCTATCAATAAAAAAGTGGTCAGATGAAGCGGATGCTAAGCTACAGGACTGTTTTGCTAGCACAGAATGAAATATGTTCAGAGATTCTTCCGATGGCATTGAGGAGTACACCACATCAGTCACTGGCTTCATCAATAAGTGCATCGATGACGTCGTCGATGACGTCGTCCCTACAGTGACTGTACATACAGTGGGGAGAACAAGTATTTGATACACTGCCGATTTTGCAGGTTTTCCTACTTACAAAGCATGTAGAGGTCTGTCATTTTTATCATAGGTACACTTCAACTGTGAGAGGCGGAATCTAAAACAAAAATCCAGAAAATCACATTGTATGATTTTTAAGTAATTAATTAGCATTTTATTGCATGACATAAGTATTTGATCACCCTACCAACCTGTAAGAATTCCGGCCTTCACAGACCTGTTAGTTTTACTTTAAGAAGCCCTCCTGTTCTCCACTCATTACCTGTATTAACTGCACCTGTTTGAACTCGATTACCTGTATAAAAAACACCTGTCCACACACTCAATCAAACAGACTCCAACCTCTCCACAATGGCCAAGACCAGAAAGCTGTGTAAGGACATCAGGATAAAATTGTAGACCTGCACAAGGCTGGATGGCTACAGGACAATAGGCAAGCAGCTTGGTGAGAAGGCAACAACTGTTGGACAATTATTAGAAAATGAAAGAAGTTCAAGACTGACGGTCAATCACCTCGTCTGGGGCTCCATGCAAGATCTCACCTCGTGGGCTCATGATCATGAGGAAGGTGAGGATCAGCCCAGAACTACACGGCAGGACCTGGTCAATGACCTGGAAGAGAGCGGACCACAGTCTCAAAGAAAACCATTAGTAACACATTACGCCGTCATGGATTAAAATACTGCAGCGCACGCAAGGTCCCCTGCTCAGCCAGCGCATGTCCAGCCCGTCTGAAGTTTGCCAATGACCATCTGGATGATCCAGAGGAGGAATGGGTGAAGGTCAGTGGTTGATGAGACAAAAATAGAGCTTTTTGGTCTAAACTCCACTCGCCGTGTTTGGAGGAAGAAGAAGGATGAGTACACCCCAAGAACACCATCCAATCGTGAAGCATGGAGGTGGAAACATCATTCTTGGGGATGCTTTTCTGCAAAGGGACAGACGACTGCACCGTATGAGGGAGGATGGATGGGGGCCATGGTATCGCGAGATCTTGGCCAAACACCTCCTTCCCTCAGTAAGAGCATTGAAGATGGGTCGTGCTGGGTCTTCCAGCATGACAACGACCCGCAAACACACAGCCAGGGCAACTAAGGAGTGGCTCCGTAAGAAGCATCTCAAGGTCCCGGAGTGGCCTAGCCAGTCTCCAGACCTGAACCCAATAGAAAATCTTTGGAGGGAGCTGAAAGTCCGTATTGCCAGCGACAGCCCCGAAACCTGAAGGATCTGGAGAAGGTCTGTTAGGAGGAGTGGGCCAAAATCCCTGCTGCAGTGTGTGCAAACCTGGTCAAGAACTACAGGAAACGTATGATCTCTGTAATTGCAAACAAAGGTTTCTGTACTAAATATTAAGTTCTGCTTTTCTGATGTATCAAATACTTATGTCATGCAATAAAATGCTAATTAATTACTTAAAAATCATACAATGTGATTTTCTGGATTTTTGTTTTAGATTTCGTCTCTCACAGTGTGAAGTGTACCTATGATAAAAATGACAGACCTCTACATGCTTTGTAAGTAGGAAAACCTGCAAAATTGGCAGTGTATCAAAACTTGTTCTCCCCACTGTACATACCCCAACCAGAAGCCAATGTTTCAGGCAACATCTGCTCTGAGCTACAGGGTAGAGCTGCCGCTTTCAAGGAGCGGGACCAGGAAGTCTATAAGAAATCCCACTATGCCCTCCGATGAATCATCAAACAGGAAAAGCGTCAATACAGGACTAAGATTGAATCATTCTACTGTACATTGGCTACGACACTTGTTGGATGTGGCAGGGCTTGCAAACTATTACAGACTACAAAGGGAAGCACAGCCGAGAGCTGCCCAGTGACACGAGCCTACCAGACGAGCTAAATTACTTCTATGATCACTTCGAGGCAGGTAACACTGAAACATGCATATGAGAGCATCAGCTGTTCCAGACAACTGTGTGATCKCGCTCTCCGTAGCCAATGTGAGTAAGACCTTTAAACAGGTCAACATTCACAAGGTCGCAGGGCCAGACGGATTACCAGGACGTGTACTCAGAGCATGCGCTGACCAACTGTCAAGTGTCTTCACTGACATTTTCAACCTGTCCCTGACTGAGTCTGTAATACCAACATATTTCAAGCAGACCACCATAGTCCCTGTACCCAAGAACACTAAGGTAACCTGCATAAATGACTACTGACGACCTGTTTCACTCACGTCTGTAGCCATGAAGTGCTTTGAAAGGCTGGTCATTGCTCACATCAACACCATCATCCCAGAAATCCTAGACCCACTCCAATTTGCATACCGCCCCAACAGATCCACAGATGATGCAATCTCTATTGCACTCCACACTGCCCTTTCCCACCTGGACAAAAGGAAAACCTATGTGAGAATGCTATTCATTGACTACAGCTCAGCATTCAACACCATAGTGCCCTCCAAAGCTCATCACTAAGCTAAGAACCCTAGAACTAAACACCCCCTCAGGAGACTGAAAAGATTTGGCATGGGTCCTCAGATCCTCAAAAGGTTTTACAGCTGCACCATCGAGAGCATCCTGACAGGTTGCATCACTGCCTGGTATGGCAACTGCTCGGCCTCCGACCACAAGGCACTAAAGCGGGTAGTGCGTACGGCCCAGTACATCACTGGGGCCAAGCTTCCTGCCATCTAGGACCTCTTACCAGGCGGTGTCAGAGTAAGGCCCTAAAAATTGTCAAAGACTCCAGCCACCCTAGTCATAGACTGTTCTCTCTGCTACCGCACGACAAGCGGTACCGGAGCGCCAAGTCTACGTCCAAGAGGCTTCTGAAACAGCTTTTACCCCCAAGCTATAAGACTCCTGAACATCTAATCAAATGGCTACCCAGACTTTTGCACCCCCCTACGCTGCTGCTACTTTCTGTTATTATCTATGCATAGGCACTTTAATAACTCTATCTACATGTAAATAATTATGTCAATTACCTCGACACCGGTGCCCCCCGCATATTGACACATTGACTCTGTACTGGTACTCCCTGTATATAGCTCCGCTGTTGTTATTTACTGCTGCTCTTTAATTATTTGTTATTCTTATCTCTTACTTTTTGGGGGGGATTTTCTTAAAACTGCATTGTTGGTTAAGGGCTTGTAAGTAATCATTTCACTGTAAGGTCTACACCTGTTGTATTCGGCGCATGTGACAAATAAAATGTGAATTGATTACCCCCAAGCCATAAGACTTCTGAACAGCTAATCAAGTGGCTACCCTGACTATTTGCATTGTCCCCCCCCCCCTTTATGCTGCTGCTACTCTCTGTTATTATCTATGCATAGTCACTTTAACTCTACCTACATGTACATATTACCTCAATTACCTCTACTAACTGGTGCCACCGCACATTGACTCTGTACCGGTACACCCTGTATATAGCCTCGCTATTATTATTTTACTGCTGCCCTTTAATTATTTGTTACTTTTATTTAACATTTTTTACTTAACACTTATTTTTCTTAAAACTGCATTGTTGGTTAAGGGCTTGTAAGTAAGAGTTTCACTGTATGGTATTCTGTTGTATTCGGCGCATGTGACAAATAACATTTGATTTGACCTATCTATCTATCTATCTATCTATCTATCTATCTATCTATCTATCTATCTATCTATCTATCTATCTATCTATCTATCTATCTA